>NW_025533205.1:0-96484 GCF_020631705.1 Daphnia magna | reverse complement strand
GTTGTACTTCGTTCAACTAAAACGAAAGCGGGCTTCCCTGAAAATCGCTGAAATGTCAGGATGTCCTTTAGAACCTTACCAAGATTTGCTCACCTGTGTGCAGAACGTTGACGCAAAAACTATTACCCAAGCTTATCTAGACTTTGCGGTAAGTAACAAACAAAAATGCAAATAAAGGTAGCGATGGAAGTTAAATCCCATGTACTAATTTTATTTGATCTTTTGTTTTAACCATATAGGCGGAGGAAAGATTTTACGGTGGTCTTGGATTTAGTGGTTCAAATCCTGTCATTCAGGTTGCTGGAGCTCAACGGATCATCGAGTCCGATCCCCGTGAGCTTTACAGTTCGGGAAATTTCGCAAATGTCCCTACCATGTAAGTGAACGGTAGCTATACTTCCTCTTTAGTAAGGTATTTTCGATAAATTTGAAGGTGCTGTCACACGAACTCGAAACTTTGGGAAGCGTATAGCCAACATGCACAAAAAGGCTGTTTACGTGAACGCACCGATGAATTTTCACGATAATTGTTCGTTTTTGTGACACTTACTATATTTTCTGAAACTAATAGGTTCGGAGCAAACAAACAAGAAGGCACATTAGTGTTGGGAAGTAAGGTTTCTTTTTCTTGACGAATTTCAATGGACTTAAATTGACGCTGTGTTCTTGTCACAGTATTGTACAACGATTTTTGGTACCCAATAATTTGACTGAAGACGAGGATTTTTTGGCAAAATGACTTAGTACCACTTCTGCTGAACGCATTGCGTAAGTATAAAAAAAAAACAATTTTCTTCTTGAGGGATTTAAAATGTTCAGACTGACTTACGAATCCAACAGATATTGATGATCCTACCGGAGAATTGGCCACTCAGTTAACAGAAAAATATTTGAGCACTGCAGTAATGGGCAATTTTACATCCATGATACCCGGATTAACAGATGTATAGCTAGAAAATATTTCTTATTGATACGTTTAAAGTACTCGATTGGCCAAGGCTCAAGATTCAATTCAAATATATTTAAACCCGGATAGATGTGCAGCGTGCTCTTCTTGAAAGGACCGACGTACGAGACAACACAACTCGTTTCTCAACATAATCCTGACGCGTTCTTTTACTCCTTCGAGTACGAAGGAAGAAATTCCATTTTCAGCTATTTGTTTGCTGCAAATCCACCTCCAATTCCTCACGGTAAACTGGCATACCCACTTTTCTCGATCAACAAATAGCATTTAGTAAAATGGCGAGTTGTGTGACGACTTGATTATTTTATAGGTGTCAGCCATGCCGATGAACTGATATACCTGTTTATTTACCCATTCAAGTCTGTCCCACCCGGTCTCAATAGTAGTGAGATTGAACATTCGATGAAAATGCTTCAAGTCTGGACAAATTTCGTCATATTTGGGTAAAACCTTTTCAAATACGTTGTTCTTGTATCGGTTCATTATTTCTCATTAAATCATTTTTAAGTAATCCAACTCCGGACGGTGTAGCACTTCTTGATGGAATTCCACAGTTTTTACGATACAACACCGTCGAAGAATCCTACACCGCAATTGACGATGTTTGGAGAACGGAAGCAGACTACACATTAACGTACACCGTGACGGTGGACGAACTCACTCCTCCTGGTGAAAGACGCACAGCTTCAAAGAGACAGTCTGGTCGCTTCCAACGTTCACTGCCAAAGAAAAACAATTATCTGGGCTATTGATAATCGTTTTAAATATCTAATTAAATGATAACTTTCTTACAAACACAAAACGTATAGCAAAATTATTGAAAAACGTCCCGTGTAGAATGATTTGTATTGTCCTGTTTCTTTCAAGGGTTGAAATAGTAGCCTATATAATACAGCCATCACTCTAATTCGCCGTCTGGAACGTTTCGTCGAAGGATGTAAGAATAAAGGAAGATTTTCTTTTTGGAAATAGTGGTATCTCACAACAATTTATTTAAAAAGCTTGATATTAAAAAAAACTGCACTTGAACAATTTATTGATCGCCGTTGTAAGAATCGAAAGAGTTGGACAGTGTACGAAATAGCTAGTTGTAGCTAGTTTAGCGTTAACAGATATTGATTAATCAATCATTAAACTTCGTCCTCGCTGGTCTCGTCGAAGGTCTGTCTCATAGTTGAACTATTCGAAATAATCGGTCGAGAACTTTCACCACTGTTCAAGCCATTCGCGCCAACCTTTTGATATTGAATGTCATTGCGGACGAAATCGTTTCCAGTGGATCCCCTCTTGACCATTTTGCCAACAATGAGTACGAAGAAGAACATAATCACAGCCACAATTGCACAGTGCCTTTGGTGGTATCAGATAAAAGGTATAACATCCAAGCATCAAAAGCGAGTAACTGAACAAACTGATTGATTACCAGCTGAAGATCATGGTGATTATCATCATTTGGTCGTGGTTCTCTTGGTCCCAATGAGCCATACCACCAGGGGGATACAAGATGAATCCGATCTGGTAGAACAACGTTCCTTGGAGAAACGTGAAATAGGTTCTAGCCAAAGCAACTGTGACATTTTCTCTATAGCGAGCCTCTAGTGCCACACATATCACGCAGGCTATGATGACGTAAAACAAATACATGTGGACCTAGTTATTAGAGAAGTATTTTTTTTTTAATAGCGGTGAAATTAATGCCGACAGAAGCGTTAAGTTGAACAACGAACCATATAACGTCCATGTGTGACCTGCCATGAAGATGATTTCCGAATAAGAATCCTTCGATGCCAAACGCAAGAAAAGCTGAAGCATAGTCGAGATTCGGTGGAATATCGACTTTGTAAAAGTAGAGGACATCAATGACGCCGGTAAAACCTGTCCAGCGTTAGTCGGGTATCATCTAAATTTTAATTTCAACTCTTTCTCAGTTGATGTTAGACATAATCGAGTTACCGAAGAAAAGGAACATTGAAATGTGCTGAGCGTTGCCCCAATGTGTCCAATGACCATTTTCAAATCCCGTCGCCGTTTCACCTTGAAATCAAAGAATTCTTCATTTGTCACGTTTTTTCAAAAATAATCTGATCTTTCTCCGTATAGACAAATGAGCCATTAGTCATTGTTGCCCTTGGTTACCTTTATCTCACGTTTGCATTGTCATCAATAGAGACGGTTGACAGAAATAGCTTATTATCTTTTACTTATAAGAATACTCCGCCTAGTATTACCTATTATTTGGACAATACGAAATTACAAAATTCGTGTGCTAACATTACTACGTTCTATGCAACACAAAATGGATGGATGTCGATTTGGATCGGTTTCTCTTGATAGTTTTATCGTTTTTCAAATGTCTACATCAAGTTGCACTATATACGAGAAGACGCTGAGTACTCGAACTTTTTTGGGTAAAATTTGAATAATATTGAAACTCCGCCCATTCAGTCGGAAGATAGATACCACTCAAGCTATAAAAAGTAGTTGAGATATCCGACTAAGACCTTCAGCTGTCGCAGCAAAATGAAGTCGCTTTTGTTACCCATCATCGTTATTTTCCTTTTGGCCGGCCATTATTTAGCTGAGGTTTCTTCGCAAGTCATCCTCGAAGTACCTGGTTATGGCGTTCTTAACGGGACCAACGAAAACTCGACTTACACTGAACGTCCGTTCTACGCGTTTCGCGGTGTTTTTTACGCAGAAAAACCCACGCCTGAGAATCGATTTTTGGTCAGTATAGTTACAAACGTGAGGTCATAGTACGAGAAACTAAATACCATTTTCATACTTAGCCACCGCTTCCGAAAATCCCCTACTCGATGGATGAAATCCAGCAGACTACCAATAATAATGCTGGTTGCCCTCAGCTTAATTCAACCAACGAGGATTGTCTTTCTCTGAATATCTTCACGCCACAAGTAACGACAAAAATCAAGACAACTTTAGCAATGATTTTTAACAAAATTGCATTACGTCTAGTTGCCATTTGAATCCGACAAGCTTCTTCCTGTCATGGTTTGGGTCCATGGAGGAGGTTTTTCTCTTGGCCATGCCCTCGAATATCTACCCAACAGATTTATGGAACACGACATCGTTCTAGTTCCGATTCAGTACCGCCTCGGTCCACTTGGTGATATAAAATTCTTTCTATATTCAGAGAAAAGTTGACAATTTTTATTCTTTGGAACATCCCACATTAAGGTTTCCTCTCATTCGACACGGATGATGTTCCTGGCAATGCCGGCATTTTCGACCAAATCGAAGCTTTACGTTGGGTCAACAAACACATCCAATACTTTGGAGGAGATCCCAGTCAAATCACCATCGCAGGAGAAAGTGCTGGAAGCGCTAGTATTACGCTTCTTCTGTTGGCACCACAAGCAAGAGGTAGGACTATTGAGCTTAAATCTAGTCGGTATTACCATCATTTTTGGTGCAGGACTCTTCCAACGGGCCATCGCCGAAAGCGGATCTGTTTTGGCTGAATGGGCCCTTGATGGCGACGGAAGAGGCAAAGCAGCTTCCCTTCAAATCTCTGAAATGGCAGGATGTCCAGTGGAACCTTACCAAGATTTACTCACTTGCGTGCGCAATATCGATCCCGCAGAACTGAACGAAGCATACCGAGACTACTCAGTATGTATAATCAACCAATATTTGCCGTAGATTTTGCCAAACGTTTTCACCACATAAAAAGAACACAATTGATGATTGATATTGTGGGTATATCCCACTATTTTAGCTAGTATCTTGTTTAAATTTACATATTTTTTTCTTCGTTAACAAGACGGCGGAAATGTCGAAAGGTGGCCTGGGCTTCAGCGGTTCCAATCCCATCATTCAAGTTGCTGGAGCACAACGGATTATCGAGTCCGACCCTTTTGAGTTATACAATTCCGGCAATTTTGCAACTGTTCCTACAATGTAAACACGAATACTTTGCTGTTATAATTTTCAGCATTTCTTGTGCGACGCTTGTTTGATTGTCATCACATTAATCGGATTTTTCGATGCCTACAGGTTCGGTGCAAACAAACAAGAAGGCTCAGTGGTGTTAGGACGTAAGGTTTTCTTTCGTTCAATTTACGTTAACTTTATGTTCTATATTGATAATTTTTGCTATATGTCGCGTGATAAACTTTTTGCACCATGGTTTTCCAACAGTGTTGTACACCAGTTTCTTAGTTCCCAACAATCTGACCGAAGACGAGGAGTATTTGGCAAATGATTTGGTCCCACAACTGCTGACTATACGTTGCGTTAGTATATTGAGAAACTGTTTCTTTGGTCGAACTTATTTTAATTCATATTTATTCATGATGAACGGAACAAAAGACATTGATGATCCTACTGGAGAACTGGCCGCTCAGTTGACGGAGAAATATTTGAGTACAGCAGTAATGGGTAACTTCACATCAATGACGCCCGGCCTAATAGACGTAAGCAAATTTCTTGTTTATTGTTGTTAACGTTCCACAAGGAAACCATGTGACGTGATTCGGAGTTCGTGATTCGGAATCGTACACCACCATTGACGACGTTTGGCGATCGGAGACAGACTACACACTAACTTACACCGTAACGGTCGATGAATTGAACCCTCCCGTCAACAAGCGCAGAGCTTCCAACAAACAATCTGAGCGTTCCAAATATGTATCATCCAGCAAAACCAATGATCTTGCATATTGAAAATAGTAATTGTGTTGTTGCTTCAAAGTGGTTCACTATATAAGGTTACAAGCACAGTTTGTTTAAGAGCGATTTGCCAAAGCATATACATGATCAATAACTAATTTGGGTTAAATATCAATTGGATTTTATGAAACAGCAGTAGCCTACATTGGTTTAAAACTTTCTTCCATATTTCCAAGGGGAAAGGTATGCTAAAGAGTACCTTTAGCTTCGATAAACTTAATCAACTATCAGAGGAGTGGATTTTCCCGCACTTATCTTGTATGATTTTACACGTCAAACAACAGAAAGTCTGCATAACAAAGTAGTGTCAATGCATACGAATAGCTTTTGTAACGCAAGGGGTGCACATTTGATGCGGAATACATTTCGACATCCGGTATAATGAATTAATAACCCACATAGCAACGGGTAATCTTTAAGACATCCCAAGGATATCCGGTAGTCCAAAAGACATCCCGGACTAAAAAAAGATGTTCTTAGGATGTCTTGTTAGGGATATTTTGGTACATGGACATGCCTGACAAAAAAAAGATGGCTTTAAGATGTCCCGTCAGGCCTACTTTTGGGACAAGACAAAAGAAGACTAAAAATGGATGGCTTAAAGACGTCCTGCCGGAAATTCTTTAGGACAAGGGCATGCCAGACCAAAAAAAGATGTCTTTTGGATGTCTTGTCGGGGATACTTTGGGACAAGGACATGACTGACAAAAAAAAGATGTCTTTAAGATGTCCCGTCAGGCCTACTATTGGGACAAGACAAAAAAAGACTAGAAAAGGATGTCTTTAAGATGTCCTGCCGGGGATACTTTAGGACAAGGGCATGCCAGACCAAAAAAAGATGTCTTTTGGATGTCTTGTCGGGGATACTTTGGGACAGGGACATGACTGACAAAAAAAAGATGTCTTTAAGATGTCCCATCAGGCCTACTATTGGGACAAGACAAAAAAAGACTAGAAAAGGATGTCTTTAAGATGTCCTGCCGGGAATACTTTAGGACAAGGGCATGCCAGAACAAAAAAAGATGTCTTTTGGATGTCTTGTCGGGGATACTTTGGGACAGGGACATGACTGACAAAAAAAAGATGTCTTTAAGATGTCCCGTCAGGCCTACTATTGGGATAAGACAAAAAAAGACTAGAAAATGATGTCTTTAAGATGTCCTGCCGGGGATACTTTAGGACAAAGGCATGACAGAACAAAAAAAGATGTCTTTTAGATGTCCTGTCAAGAAGACTTTTGGACAAGGCCTTTTCGGACTACAAACAGATGTCTTAAAGATGTCCTGTCGGGGATACTTTAGGACAAGGGCATGCCAGACCAAAGAAAGATGTCTTTTGGATGTCTTGTCGGGGATACTTTGGGACAGGGACCTGCCTGACAAAATAAAGATGTCTTTAAGATGTCCCGTCAGGCCCCTAATTGGGACAAGATAAAGGAAGACTAGAAAAGGATCTCTTTAAGATGTCCTGCCGGGGATACTTTACGACATGGGCCTGCCTGACCAAAAAAAAGATGTCTTTAAGAAGTCCTGTCAAGAATACTTTTGGACAAGGCCTTTTCGGACTACTAACAGATGTCTTAAAGATGTCCTGTCGAGGATTCTTTTGGACAAGGCAGTTTCGGACTATGGAAAGATCTCTTTGAGATGTCCTGTCAGGGATACTTTTAGATAAGGCCATTTCAGACTAAAAAAGATTTCTTTAAGATATCCGCTCAGGACTACCTTGGGACAATGCCATCGAAGACTAAAACAGGAGGTCTCTAAGATGTCCGCTCAGGAATACCTTGGGACAATGCTATCGAAGACTAAAAATGATTGTTTTTAAGATGTCCAGCTATGCCTACTCTAGGACAAGGCGGTTCGAAGACCAAAAAAAGATGTTGTTAGGATGTCCGCTCAAAGACTAACTCGGGTCGGGACACAATAGAAAGACTTAAATAACACGTTCGTAAGACGTCCAAGATCAGGCTATTTCAGGACAAATGAACAAGGGCAAAACTGGATCAGAAAAAGATGTCTTTGAGACGTCTTAACAAGGCAAATTCAGGACAACTTCACCAATGAACTTGAAGACTTAAAAAAGATGTTTTTAGGATGTCCGCTCAAAGACTAACTCGGGACATAACACCAAGATTGAAATAAGACGTCCGTAAGACGTATATTCTGAAATGGCTTTACCCAAAAGTATCCCCCAAAGGACATCTTAAAGACATCTTTTTATATTCCAAAATGGCCTTGTCTAAAAGCATCCCCGGCAGGACATCTTAAAAACATCTTTTTATAGTCCAAAACGGTATTGCCCTAGCTGGATAATATTGACCAAATGTTCTACTAGTAAAGACAACTTATATGAAGCAGTTGATATTATATAAGAAACATATCACCTGGAAAACAACTTTTCTACAGACCCACATAGCAATGGGTTATCTTTATGACATCCCAAGGATGTCCGGTTGTCTCGAGGGGGGATGTCCTAAGGATGTCTTTAAAATATTTTCTATAATTTTCATTTATCAATGGTTTATTTATGGTTTATTTTAAAACATTTAACTCTATTCCTTGTACGATAGTAAATGTACCCTCACAGATGGTGGGTTAACGAGTACGCTTACCCTGTTAGAGGGCCCGAGTTCGAATCTCGGGGAAAGTGAGTATGAAATCAGGAACAATGCACGTTGGTCTCTATATACGGAAGGTGGGTCTCGATGTAAAAGTCAAGACCTCCCACCCCCTTCTTGTATATAGTCCACGTACTCTTCCCAGTATAAAACCGAAGCCGTGTAACTCTTGTTGGTGGACAAGAGTTGGCCACATCGGAATTACCTACTGGTCGATGGAGATTGTTCTTCCTTGTTCAGGGGTAGTCTGGCGCTAGACTCGATCTGATGTGCGACGACGCCACTTTTAAAAAAATTTTCTATGTAACTATCCGCTAGAGGGAGTCTCAAAAATTAAATGGACCTTAAACATGACAATGCTAATAAATATATCAGTTGAATAAAGTAACTAGTTAAAAGATAAAATACTTACTTAACTATATACTTAACTATACAATACTATACTATATATATATATAGTTATACAGTACCCACCACAAGTGTTAGAAAATGCGCGGATACCCGTAAGCCTCCGTGTAAATACCTCACTGATTTGCAAGGTAAATATTGGTGATAGATTTTTTAATTTTTTTTTACAAATACATTTGTTTAAGATGTATTCGTGAAAAAAAAATCAGAACTGTACAAGCCTCCGCTGAGGCTGTACACCACTTTCCAGAAGTATTAGAAAATTTTTTTTGTGTGTGGATCTCTTATGGCAGGATGGATTTTTCCGGCGGCCATATCTTTTGTTCCGATTAAGATACGGAGCCGGGGATTTTTTTACAAATTGCCCATTGGGCACTTTATTCCACGACCACGATTCGATCGTGATCCATGAACCCCTTCCCTATTTTTTTCGCCCGGGAAAAACGCGCATTCCATTCAAGGACTATTATTGTGTGTACAACGACACAGGGAAAATGTAGTATGACTATTTCCCACTGGGGGGGAAAAATCAGCCGCGCGGATATGTGTTCGCGACAAAGAAAGAGTTGCGCATTCCTTGCGCGCCATGCGCCCCCAGTGTGAAAAAAACATACTACATTTTCCCTGTGTCGTTGTACACACAATAATAGTCCTTGAATGGAATGCGCGTTTTTCCCGGGCGAAAAAATAGGGAAGGAGGGTTCATGGATCACGATCGAATCGTGGTCGTGGAATAAAGTGCCCAATGGGCAATTTGTAAAAAAATCCCCGGCTCCGTATCTTAATCGGAACAAAAGATATGGCCGCCGGAAAAATCCATCCCGCCATAAGAGATCCACACACAAAAAAAATTTTCTAATACTTCTGGAAAGTGGTGTACAGCCTCAGCGGAGGCTTGTACAGTTCTGATTTTTTTTTCACGAATACATCTTCAACAAATGTATTTGTAAAAAAAAATTAAAAAATCTATCACCAGTATTTACCTTGCAAATCAGTGAGGTATTTACACGGAGGCTTACGGGTATCCGCGCATTTTCTAACACTTGTGGTGGGTACTGTATATACTTTAACTTCATTTGACGTTGAAGGATCTTTTTAAAGCAATTAAGGACTACTTAGAGATGTCTTAAAGATGTCCTCTAAGGGATAGTTATGAACAAAGCAATTTAGGACTGTATAGAGATGCCTTTAAGATGTCCTATAAGGGATAATTATGTACAAAGCAATTTAGGACCATATAGAGAAGTCTTTAAGATGTCCTATAAGGGACACTGATGGACAAAGCAATTTATGACTTTATGAAGATGTCTTTAAGATGCCCTGTAAGGGATACTTATGGACAAAGCAATTTAGGACTATATAGAGATGTCTTTAAGATGTCCTCTAAGGGGTAGTTATGGACAAAGCAATTTAGGACTGTATAGAGATGTCTTTCAGATGTCCTATAAGGGATACTTATGGACAAAGCAATTTCTGACTATTTTAAGATGTCTTTAAGATGTCCTCTAAGGGATAGTTATGGACAAAGCAATTTAGGACTGTATAGAGATGTCTTTAAGATGTCCTATAAGGGATACTTATGGACAAAGCAATTTATGACTATATGAAGATGTCTTTCAGATGTCCTGAAAGGGATACTTATGGACAAAGAAATTAAGGACAAAATAAAGATGTCTTTAAGATGTCCTATAAGAGATAATTATGGACGAAGCGATTGAGAACTATATAGAGATGTCATTAAGATATCCGGTAGGGGACAGTTATGGACAATGAAATTAAGGACTATATAGAGATGTCTTTAAGATGTCCTATAAGGGACACTTATGGAGAAAGCAATTAAGGACAATATAAAGATGTCCTTAAGATGTCCTGTAAGGAATACTTATGGACAAAGAAATTAAGGACAATATAAAGATGTCTTTAAGATGTCCTATAAGAGATAATTATGGACGAAGCAATTGAAGACTATATAGAGATGTCACTAAGATG
Organism: Daphnia magna; assembly: GCF_020631705.1. Classification (NCBI taxonomy): domain Eukaryota; kingdom Metazoa; phylum Arthropoda; class Branchiopoda; order Diplostraca; family Daphniidae; genus Daphnia; species Daphnia magna. The sequence continues at coordinate 85,808 of NW_025533205.1, read as the reverse complement.
TCCGGTAGGGGACAGTTATGGACAAAGAAATTAAGGACTATATAAAGAAGTCTTTAAGATGTCCTCTAAGAGATAGTTATGGGCAAAGGAGTTTAGGACTATATAGAGATGAATTTAAGATGTCCTGTAGGGGACACTTATAGCCAAAGCAATTTAGGACTATATAGAGATGTCTTTAAGATGTCCGTCCAGGACTACCTTTGGATAAAGCTGTCGAAGACTAAAAAAGAAATTCTAAAAAAAATACTACCTAAGTAACAAATCCATAGGTCAGTTCAATAAGTACTTTGATTTGATTTTTTATGTACTAAAGTGGCATAATTGTTAGGATACTAAGCCAAGAAGTCAGAGGTCAGCAGTTCGAATCCAACAATCTACGTAAGTAAAATATCTCGTCTTAATACACTATAAAGTTATATGTGAAAGCGTCTTAATATAGCATAAAAATATATGTCAAGCGTTCTTAAACATGTTGTAATATAATAAATATGTGTAGAGGAATTAAGAACTGACAAATGGACCAAATAAGAAATAAGACAACAATTCCGCAAGAATTTCGAAATTTTTTTGTGATGATAAACAGATGGCTTTAAGAAGTCATAAAGATATCATTAAAATGTCTTGAGGAAGTCTTTAAGATGTCCCAAAAATATCTTTGGTGAATCACAAAGATGACCTAAAGATGTCTTCAGGAAGTCAAAAAGATGGAATCGGGATATCTTTAAGAAGTCAGAAAGATATTGTCGCGGGTGAAAAGGGAGATTGGTTATCTCTTCACAGAGATGAGTCATCCGCTCCTTGGACAACGCTGCGATCGTGGTGAAGAAATTATCGGGAGAAGTCCGCTCTAAGAAAGATACGCAGATATGCAGTCCGGAAGGGGAGTAATTCGCGCGACGGTATAAAACGCTGCCCCGAATCTGCGTTAGATGAGTCTCCATCGGGTGAGCTCCCGGAGCTGGGCTCCGTAGGAGAAGTTCCCTGGTTTCCCTAGAGTTCTTCAGACGCTTCTCCAACTTTTGGTAATGGTTATCCCTTTTGTTTGAGTTAAACCATTGTTTAGAATTTAAGTCATCACTTGTTGTATTCGCTTGTTCTTGTCCTAATACAACTCGTGTGACAATATCATTGAGATGTCTTTAGGAAATCTTCAAGATGTCCCAAAAATATCGTTAGTGAATCAGAAAGGTGACCTAAAGATGTCTTCAGGGAGTCAGAAAGATGAAATCGGGGTATCTTTAAGAAGTCAGAAAGATATCATTGAGATGTCTTTAGGAAATCTTTAAGATGTCCAAAAAATATCGTTAGTTAATCAGAAAGGTGACCTAAAGATGTCTTCAGGAAGTCAGAAAGATGGAATCGGGATATCTTTAAGAAGTCAGAAAGATATCATTGAGATGTCTTTAGGAAATCTTTAAGATGTCCAAAAAATATCTTTGGTGATTTAGAAAGATGACCTAAAGATGTCTTCAGGAAGTCAGAAAGATGGCTTCAGGATATCTTTAAGAAATCAGAAAAATATCATTCAGATGTCTTTAGGAAATCTTTAAGATGTCCAAAAAATATCTTTGGTGATTTAAAAAGATGACCTAAAGATGTCTTCAGGAAGTCAGAAAGATGGCTTCAGGATTTCTTTAAGAAATCAGAAAGATATCATTGAGATGTCTTTAGGAAATCTTTAAGATGTTCAAAAAATATCTTTAAGTAATCAAAAAGACGATCTAAAGTTGTCCTTCATAAATCCAAAAGACAACTTAAAGTTGTCCTCAAACTGTCTTGATAGACGTCTTAAAGATAGCACTAGTCCCGGACATTTGGACGAAACGAAGGAGTCTTAAACATTATTTTAAAGACATCCTTAGGACATCCCACCTCGAGACAACCGGACATCCTTTGGATGTCATAAAGATAACCCGTTGCTATGTGGGAAGTTGTATTTTGGCATTAGCGATTGTGTCTAACTTTCGGAGCAAGTTCCCTTTATGTTTAGCCTCCCCCCCTCAATGTGTTGTAGACAGGATCCTTAATGAAACAAAAACAACAGTTCTACAGCAAAAAAAAGCAAACACTTTAAATCGTACAACCCGTGTACCTCTGTCTCTCGCTTCAACAATGCTTTTGTATGTTTGCCTGCACTTCTAGCATATCAGCCAGGATAGACGGGTTAGTAAATATTATTATGTAAACAATAGTGACAGATCAATTTTGAAAAAAGAAATGCTCGTGCAACGGGATAAAAGACTAGACGGACTACAATAAGATAAGACTCAGGTTTGATCTTTCAACAGGGAATCCGGTTTGGACAAGAGAAAAACAACAATTTAATCAGAATAAATATATATTAAAACATCAAGTGTATGTATAGACTAGGCTTTATGCAATATTACGAAATATTTGGAAATTTGCGTTGGGTTTTTTCCCCCTGTCTGTTAATAATCTCATAATTTATTACATTCACGATCTAACTGTATCAGACGAATGAAATGCATTAAAGCACACTTTTAACGATATAACAATGTGAACAGTATGGAAACTCCGCCCATTTGCTCGAAAGATAGACGCAACATGGAAAGCTATAAAAAAGAAATGAAACTTCCAGTTAAAAGACTTTATAGTTGTCACAGCAAACAATGAAGTCGCTTTTGCTGCCCATCATTTTCCTGTTGGCCGGCTATTATGTAGCTGAAGTTTCTTCACAAGTCATCCTCGAAGTACCAGGCTATGGCGTTCTTAACGGGACCATTGAAAACTCGACTTACACTGAGCGTTCGTTCTACGCGTTTCGCAGTGTCTTTTATGCAGAAATGCCCACTCCTGCAAATCGATTTCTGGTGAGTAGACCATAAAAATGTGGTAATAATGGAAAATCTAAATGTCGATTTCATGTATAGCCACCGGTTCCGAAAGCTCCCTACCCCATGGATGAAATCCAGCAGACTACCAACAATAACGCAGGATGCCCTCAACCTGGAGCAGCCAACGAGGATTGTCTTTCTCTGAACATCTTCACACCACAAGTAATGATAAAATTGAGATGACATTATTAATGGTTTTTAACAGGGTTGTATATGACTAGTTGCCATTTGAATCCGACACGCTTCTTCCCGTCATGGTCTGGATCCATGGAGGAGCTTTTTCTCTTGGCCATGCACTCGAATATCTACCTAACAGATACATGGAGCACGACATCGTTCTAGTTGCAATTCAGTACCGTCTTGGTCCACTTGGTGAGGTTACGTTATCATGAACCGATGTAAGGAAAATGTTAACCAAGGCTTTTGACATTTTGTGGCTAAGGTTTCCTCTCCTTTGATACTGACGATGTTCCTGGCAATGCCGCTATTTTCGACCAAATCGAAGCTTTGCGTTGGGTCAACAAACACATCCAATACTTCGGAGGAGATCCCAGTCAAATCACTATCGCGGGGCAAAGCGCTGGAAGCGCTAGCATTTCACTTCTTCTCTTGGCCCCCCAAGCAAGAGGTACATTTTAAAATTATTTTCTACCTGAATTTTGTATTACCATTTGCATTGAAAGGGCTTTTCCGACATGCTATTGGCGAAAGCGGGTCTGTTCTAGCTGAATGGGCCCTTGATCGCGATGGAAGAGGCAAAGCGGCTTCCCTGAAAATCGCTGAAATGTCAGGATGTCCTTTAGAACCTTACCAAGATTTGCTCACCTGTGTGCAGAACGTTGACGCAAAAACTATTACCCAAGCTTATTTAGACTTTGCGGTAAGTAACAAACAAAAAATGCAAAAATAAAGGTAGCGATGGAAGTTAAATCCCATGTACTAATTTTATTTGACCTTTTGTTTTAACCATATAGGCGGAGGAAAGATTTTACGGTGGTCTTGGATTTAGTGGTTCAAATCCTGTCATTCAGGTTGCTGGAGCTCAACGGATCATCGAGTCCGATCCCCGTGAGCTTTACAGTTCGGGAAATTTTGCAAATGTCCCTACCATGTAAGTGAACGGTAGCTACTTCCTCTTTAGTAAGCTATTTTCGATAAATTTGAAGGTGCTGTCACACGAACTCGAAACTTTGGGAAGCGTATAGCCAACATGCACAAAAAGGCTGTTTACGTGAATGCACCGATGAATTTTCACGATAATTGTTCGTTTTTGTGACACTAACTATATTTTCTGAAACTAATAGGTTCGGAGCAAACAAACAAGAAGGCACATTAGTGTTGGGAAGTAAGGTTTCTTTTTCTTGACGAATTTCAATGGACTTAAATTGACGCTGTGTTCTTGTCACAGTATTGTACAACGATTTTTTGGTACCCAATAATTTGACTGAAGACGAGGAGTTTTTGGCAAATGACTTAGTACCACTTCTGCTGAACGCATTGCGTAAGTATAAAAAAAAACAATTTTCTTCTTGAGGGATTTAAAATGTTCAGACTGACTTACGAATCCAACAGATATTGATGATCCTACCGGAGAATTGGCCACTCAGTTAACAGAAAAATATTTGAGCACTGCAGTAATGGGCAATTTTACATCCATGATACCCGGATTAACAGATGTATAGCTAGAAAATATTTCTTATTGATACGTTTAAAGTACTCGATTGGCCAAGGCTCAAGATTGAATTCAAATATATTTAAACCCGGATAGATGTGCAGCGTGCTCTTCTTGAAAGGACCGACGTACGAGACAACACAACTCGTTTCTCAACATAATCCTGACGCGTTCTTTTACTCCTTCGAGTACGAAGGAAGAAATTCCATTTTCAGCTATTTGTTTGCAATGCAAAATGCAAATCCACCTCCAATTCCTCACGGTAAACTGGCATACCCACTTTTCTCGATCAACAAATAGCATTTAGTAAAATGGCGAGTTGTGTGACGACTTGATTATTTTATAGGTGTCAGCCATGCTGATGAACTGATATACCTGTTTATTTACCCATTCAAGTCTGTCCCACCCGGTCTCAATAGTAGTGAGATTGAACATTCGATGAAAATGCTTCAAGTCTGGACAAATTTCGTCATATTTGGGTAAAACCTTTTCAAATACGTTGTTCTTGTATCGGTTCATTATTTCTCATTAAATCATTTTTAGTAATCCAACTCCGGACGGTGTAGCACTTCTTGATGGAATACCACAGTTTTTACGATACAACACCGTCGAAGAATCCTACACCGCAATTGACGATGTTTGGAGAACGGAGGCAGACTACACATTAACGTACACCGTGACGGTGGACGAACTCACTCCTCCTGGTGAAAGACGCACAGCTTCAAAGAGACAGTCTGGTCGCTTCCAACGTTCACTGCCAAAGAAAAAAACAATTATCTGGGCTATTGATAATCGTTTTAAATATCTAATTAAACGATAACTTTCTTACAAACACAAAACGTATAGCAAAATTATTGAAAAACGTCCCGTGTAGAATGATTTGTATTGTCCTGTTTCTTTCAAGGGTTGAAATAGTAGCCTATATAATACAGCCATCACTCTAATTCGCCGTCTGGAACGTTTCGTCGAAGGATGTAAGAATAAAGGAAGATTTTCTTTTTGGAAATAATGGTATCTCACAACAATTTATTTAAAAAGCTTGATATAAAAAAACTGCACTTGAACAATTTATTGATCGCCGTTGTAAGAATCGAAAGAGTTGGACAGTGTACGAAATAGCTAGTTGTAGCTAGTTTAGCGTTAACAGATATTGATTAATCAATCATTAAACTTCGTCCTCGCTGGTCTCGTCGAAGGTCTGTCTCATAGTTGAACTATTCGAAATAATCGGTCGAGAACTTTCACCACTGTTCAAGCCATTCGCGCCAACCTTTTGATATTGAATGTCATTGCGGACGAAATCGTTTCCAGTGGATCCCCTCTTGACCATTTTGCCAACAATGAGTACGAAGAAGAACATAATCACAGCCACAATTGCACAGTGCCTTTGGTGGTATCAGATAAAAGGTATAACATCCAAGCATCAAAAGCGAGTAACTGAACAAACTGATTGATTACCAGCTGAAGATCATGGTGATTATCATCATTTGGTCGTGGTTCTCTTGGTCCCAATGAGCCATACCACCAGGGGGATACAAGATGAATCCGATCTGGTAGAACCACGTTCCTTGGAGAAACGTGAAATAGGTTCTAGCCAAAGCAACTGTGACATTTTCTCTATAGCGAGCCTCTAGTGCCACACATATCACGCAGGCTATGATGACGTAAAACAAATACATGTGGACCTAGTTATTAGAGAAGTATTTTTTTTTTAATAGTGGTGAAATTAATGCCGACAGAAGCGTTAAGTTGAACAACGAACCATAACGTCCATGTGTGACCTGCCATGAAGATGATTTCCGAATAAGAATCCTTCGATGCCAAACGCAAGAAAAGCTGAAGCATAGTCGAGATTCGGTGGAATATCGACTTTGTAAAAGTAGAGGACATCAATGACGCCGGTAAAACCTGTCCAGCGTTAGTCGGGTATCATCTAAATTTAAATTTCAACTCTTTCTCAGTTGATGTTAGACATAATCGAGTTACCGAAGAAAAGGAACATTGAAATGTGCTGAGCGTTGCCCCAATGTGTCCAATGACCATTTTCAAATCCCGTCGCCGTTTCACCTTGAAATCAAAGAATTCCTCATTTGTCACGTCTTTTCAAAAATAATCTGATCTTTCTCCGTATAGACAAATGAGCCATTAGTCATTGTTGCCCTTGGTTACCGTTATCTCACGTTTGCATTGTCATCAATAGAGACGGTTGACAGAAATAGCTTATTATCTTTTACTTATAAGAATACTCCGCCTAGTATTACCTATTATTCCTATAGAAGTAGCAACAATTTTAAAGAAGCCTTCGATGGGGACTCTTGGTAGACATGAACTGGTATACATCGTACTACTCCTGTAGTCTTCTCCATGACGTGACAGCCGAGAACGGTAATATCTACATGGAACAATTTTACAAAGGATAAAGAATGGCTAAAAACTAAAGGCAAAAAAAGTCTTTTTAAAGTGATACCTTCGAGAAATGGAAATTAGCCACCATATCGCGAATAATATGAAAAAGGAGCCTGGAAGCATGTGTCCTAAAAGAGTTCCCATGATGACTAGACGGTTGTTACGTTGAAAATGGATCACGGCGTCGAAAGAATAAGTTTGCTTTTTAGACGAAGACTGATCCAGTGTAGGGACATCACGTAAGCACCGGGCTGAGAAAGCGTGCGTGTTATCAACAACCAGCAAACTGATAAGTGATAACGTCAATCAACCACATCCCATTGATTTTCGTCACAACCTAGGCTAGTTAAGTAAGTGTTGCACTGAGCATGCATCATGCCCCTCAGTGTTAAGGTTAAGAGCCTTCATTACTGACATGTTTTATTACTACTAAACACGGCTAAACATAGATTATACCGATACGATTAGCATATAAAAAGAATGAACACAAAACATGTTTATTGTGGCTATTATCAGATGAGATTATATGCACGTTGCTACGTCAACCTGACTATTGTATGGATTTTTTCACTAAAAAATTATTTGTACTTAATTATTGAACTTTGGTAGTTGGCAAAGTAGTGCTCGTTCTCGTTATTTGATGTTTGCGCTGTTTACTTCTGATAGCGGGACGGCGTTGAATAGTTCTCAATTTTTTAATGTTTGAAGATACTCTCGCAATGTAACGCTCGTAGATTTTCTTCCACTTGCCGTAAAGCTCCGTCGCTTTGACTATCGGATCTCCTTTACACATTGAGAGTTTGAAAATACATGAATAAGGTTAGACTTTGCGTATAAGTTAATCTTACTAATTATAATGACAAATTATTTGTTACCTATCGGTTGATCTGTGTAAAATTTCGTGCTAAACGTGAAAGGCTCTTCCACGGTTGCAAAGACTGCCAATTCAAAGGCCTTCTTGTTGAATGGTCTTTTTTCGTTTAGGGAAGTTTGCATTTCTTGGATAAATAGTTCCCAGCGAGGCTTGAAGTAATCAGTTACAACACCTGCCCATTGTTTCGCTGCATAGTCTCGTATTTCTCCTCGAGGACCCCACAGCGTGATTTGATTCCGAGCATTCCATTCGTATTGCAACTTTTCCTTCAAAATTACAAGAACAGAAAATGAATACAGAGTTCACAACTTAGTTTACCTTCGTATTATTGTTAAGGATTTTGACGAGTAGAATGTTTTACTACCTTTTCAGTCGTCCCCCACGATCTAGCATCGGCGATCCATTTGCCTAAAAGAAATTTAGGTCCGGTTTGGAGCAGATCATCCAAGTCTTGCAATAAATCAATCATATTGTGCCCAACTTCTCTGGTAAAAATTAAACGATGAAACCGTCGGTTGAACAAAAAGGAAACATTAAACTAAAATTTGTGAAGCAAAGAATAAAACTATACCCGATTGCGGTAATGTTCTTTTCAATGTAAACGACCAAGAGCTTGTTGTATAACAGGTGAAAGATTTCTTGGAGCGCTTGTCTCGTTAGATCAACGATGTCGTGACGGTAGTTGGATGCGTTCACCAGTGATGGCTCGGTCTGTACACCGAGGACAAAAGCGTCCCAGGCTAAAATTACGTCATGAGGAGTGTACCATCCCTGCATCGAAACGAAAAATTTTATGCTTTTTACTGCTCATGATGGCATAATTAGATAGTCTTGAAGCTTAAGACAGCGGAAGAGAGAAAGATAAGCTGTTAGCATTAATAGCAATGTCTACTTACAAACGGAGAGTGAAAACATGCAGGTCATTAGTGGCCAAAACACACCCTCTCTTCGTGAAACGAACCGTCGGAGGAATCATAATAAACGATTATCAGGTGTGTCGCTGGCGTGCATACAACCCCACAATAGAGAAAGAAAGTACAAAAAATGCAGAAAGCAGATTGAATAGATTTTAAAGAAATTTACCGGTGGTGGTGGTTTGAATACTAGATTAGGTCGACGCGTGAGAACAATGTACCTATTACGGGTTATCTCGTGCGATGCGTTGTATACGCTCCGCTGTGCATGTTCACATAAAAGAATTAAGTCATTTGAATTGAAATGAGGTAGAAGATCGTTTTAAAATACGAATTTTGTCCCGCATGTATCAAACCGCTATAACATTTCAACTTTGGATCGACATTTGATACTTTTGGCAATCTTAACAAAATGCAAACAAATCTCAGGGTCATATCTTACCTGTAAATATCCCCAGGCAGACATAACAGCCGAATTGTTAACCCCATACCTCCTCACAGTATACTCGCGAAACCTAAAGTACAACAACGGAAATCGGTATAACACATTGAAAAATGAGAACTTTGAATTTTTCGAGCTAAATGTAGTACCACTGATTCAAGTCTGGCACTTGATTCCTCCAACCCATTTCAAGCATTTTGTCATAAACGACATAGTTTTGATCGATCCCTTCCATAGTCAGACCTGTCCCTACCATCGTTGAATTGGGGAAATTTCTAGCATCAACGACGCCCTTTTCGTACGAAAAAAGAAAATTCAAACTTTTCTCTTATGAGATTCCGTCTAAGGTATTACCTTAGAGATTGTAGGTATAGCTCCATTAAGACCCAAAGTGCCTCCAAAATTATGAAGCAAACAAAAAACAAATGGCTGCCCATAAAAAGACTCGAGCCTGATATACTGGGGATCCAGTTCTGCTTGAAGGTCCAAGACCAGCATTCGTCCCTTTGATAAAAGAAAAATTAACTTTTAAATTAAGCAGCTTTTCAATGGATCTTCAATTTTTACTTGGGGTACAGAAGTCAGTAGAGCTTTTGCTAGATCAGCAGTCCAGTATTGTGCATCATGTTTAAACAACCAGCCTTGCATCAGCCTGTCAGAAAACGTACACAACGCAACTATAAGATTAAAAAAAGAAATCTTAATAGAAGTAAATAAAAAACCATATGGCGTCAGGGTCCGTTATTGACATGGCATTGAAAATCGCAGCTCCCACTGATGAAATGAAGTTGGGATCGGGTGACGTAGGTCGCACTTCGTTAAAGACGTCACAATTGTATACGTGATCCGTGCCGAATTCCAGAGTCATCTACGAGTAATAGGTTTTATAATTTTTTTAAAGTAATGCATAGCATGTAAACTTGACATTTGATTTTGACTTTGCGTTGTAAATTTTTTGCCTTTAAACATTCTAGTTTACCCTAACGCGGGTGGCCTACCTCTTCCATAAACCGATATCCGATTTCAGTAAACAGCGGGTCGGTTGGCTCAATGAACAAGGGACTGTGAAGATAACAAGTGATAAGAATGTTATGAAAAAAAAAAGGCTGGGACGTTTTTGAAGATAAATATTTGGGAGTGAATGCGATGTAAACATCTATGGCGTTCAAGGTTCAAGAAACTCACCAACAATACTTGTCCTCGAAATTCAGCCAAGATGTTAGATGCGTATAACTTGCATTAGGATAAACGCTATGAGAAAAAGTAAAAAATGCTATAGCTATAGTGCAGTCGAAGCATCATATTCAGTTAATTATATCACAGGCTGCCGCAATACCTTTCCATAGCGCGAGGAATATGACCCGCAAAAGCTGGGAGGACAGGTATCATTCCAAAGGCTCGCATTCGTTCCAGTATTCTATGTTGAAGAACAAGCGTTCCATTCATCCAGTTATCGCTCAGCGGACCACCCTGTTGCGTTAAGACTATAAATGCCATCCTAAAGACAATTTCAAGACAATCGTTTTTACCCATCCACGAAAGTTCCCCATTCGTTGCCTATCAGAAAAACGTTTTAGGCACTAGGCAATCGGAATTGCGTAACGGTTACGTTAAAAATATTACCAAGCAAAGAAAGCCGGTCCGGAAAAGTGCTCATCGAGATCTTCTTCTTCCAGTCCGAATCCCAGGTAAACTCTTCGCCAAATGATTTCTTGTCCGGTAAAGGCTAAAGGCAAGTTGATTCCGTTCATGGCCATCCAGTCAATTTCACGCTCCCACCGTGGCCATTTCCACCAAGCAAAGCTGTAACTGAATGTACATGTGTTCTGATAGTACCGAACCCTGCACACAACGCCCATGTACCATCATTAATAGTAATCTTTATAATTTGATTATAGTATAGCTAAAACTGCAACTTACTTGTCTAGAGAGTTGACTCGTATTGAGACTTCAGGTAGAACAGCAGGTAAGTTCAACTGATCTGCATCCCAGGAAACTTGGCTACGACAAAATTGAGTTAAATAATAGTGAAATCCCCAAGCTGCCATTACACCGGTCGATCCTTGAATGAAAACCGTGGCATTCTCTGTCGTTTTGGTAATCTGTGTGAGAAATAACATATTGTTTTTCATTTTCTCTTGTCCAAAAATCTTGTACTCCAACTTGGAAGTATCCATTTTCTTCTGCTGCATGACCACCCTCTACTTTGACATCAAACTCTTCTGCACGCTCCGGAAGAAGACGGCTAATCAGGTCGGCCACTGTTTGTGATTGAATTTTCCTAGAGGTCTGAGTCTGGATTCTATCCAGAAAATTACCGAGACCTATATGAGTTTAAATAGTGCTTCTACAATGTGAGTTTTTGAGATCGGTTGTCCTCATGCAAGCTCCGCAAAATGATTTCTTACCTTCGGAAACTAAGGCGAGAAATGCCATCAGAGTAAAAAGACACTTTGAACTGCGGACGGGTGACATCTCACAGGATCGAATGTGAAAGCTCCTCCTCCTAAGCGCATCCAAGTCCAACTGAATGGAGTGAAAAGCTGGCCATGGAACTGTAGTACGATAGTTTACATGTGAACGTTGTTTTTAAAACTGCCAAACAAAATAAGGAACTAACATGAAAGGTCCTTATATTTACTAAATAGTTCACGTGAAAGGAATAAATACAAAGATCCTTATCCATCGTGTTGATATTTGGAAAAATATAACCTAACCATATCCACGAAATATTTTAAAGAAACCTGAACAATTCTATATTTTTGCCAATTGGTTGTAATGAAGAATAATCAATAGTACACTGTATGCATAGGTAGAAGTCAAAAGAACGCCAATACTGTTTAGAGACCTCTTACAATTTTTTCTTTACAGACATACACTTCAACAATTTATGTGCAAATGCAAGTTGCGTAATTTTTTTCTTTTCGGGAAATGGAAGTGGTAAATTTCTACTACATTTCAGAATTTTCTACAAGATAAAAAAAACGTTTTTCTTCGTCTCCCCTATCATCTTTTGTTTCCTCGAGTGCCACACAGTCAGTGATTGGGTTATCGTTATCGAGCTGATAAATATTCCTCCATTTGTCGTAAAGGATCGCCGCCGTTACAATCGGGTCACCTTTTTAGTTCAAAATTTGCCGAAAAATGGATTACAAAATGTTGTGAAAGCAAATTCATTGCTGTGATCCTCTCGGCTGACTCACCTGTTTCTACAACCGGATAAATTTTTGTGCTGAACGTAAACGGCTTCTCTACAGCATTGAAGACCATCGATTGGTAAGCTGTACTGTTAAACCGTCTGTTTTCTTCGATGGTAATTTCAAGTTCTCGAATAAAAACTTCCCATCGAGGCTTGTAATAATCAGCTACGACACCGGCCCATTGTTTTGTTGCGTAATCCAATATCTCGCCTCGCGGACCCCAAAGAGTGATTTGATTTCGAGCATTCCATTCGTATTGTAGGATTTCCTTTTTGAAATAGTGAGATAAATGTAAAATCAGCGATTCAAAATCCTTTACAGATTGTTTTGCTGAAGTTGCAGCGATGGAATGTGAGTAAAATAATTACCCCTTCAGTCACTCCCCAAGATTTGGCATCGGAGATCCATTTGCCTAATAGGAATTTTGGTCCAGTTTGGAGTAGATTGTCCAGATCTTGTAACAAATCAATCATGTGGCGTGCAACCTCTCTAATTAAAAGGTGGCAAGAAACGCGGAATTTAAAAAGTAATGTTGAATGAACTAGTAGCGTGTTTACCCAAGAGCAGTGACATTCTTGTCACAATAGGTTACCAACAGACGACCGTAGAGTTGGCTGAAAATTTCCGACATTGATTGCCTCGTCACATCTATAACATCGTGACGAAAATTAGGAGCTTCAGACAACATAGGTTCGGTCAGCGCACTAGCAATAAAAGAATCCCATGCCAGGATAACGTCCCGTGAATTATACCAAATCTGTAAAACGTAGAGGGAAAACAATAATTTCCGAAAAACGCATTTTAAAAAATTGGGATGTATCGGACAACATATAACAAGAAGCTTAAAACAGAATTCCTGAAAAGTCATGTCTACTTACAAATGGAAATTTAAACAGTGCTGGTCGATCGGTTAAGAGATATTGGCCATGGAAAGAACGGCCTGATGTATCATTGTAAACGCTCGTCTTGTGTGCGTAGATTATACAACGGAGTCAGAAAATGTTAGAAAAAATTACCAATGGTGGAATGATGATAATTTTCTCTCAGTTTAGCACCATTTTACCTGTAATATTCGCCAAGCAGACTTAATCGCTGAGCTATCGACTCCATACCTCCTCACGGTATATTCATCGTACCTGAAGCGGGCAAAATAGTGTAAGGAAAAGAGAAGTATATGCGTGTCTGAATTAGCTAATTGTACCATTGGTTCAGGTCTGGTGCTTGATTCCTCCACCCCATTTCAAGCATTTTATCGTATACAATATAGTTTTGGTTAATGCCTTCCATGGTCAAACCAGTTCCTACCATCGTCGAATTGGGAAAATTTCTGGCGTCAATGACTCGCTTTTCGCATAAAAATGAAATTTATTATGCTATTCTTGTGATTAAAATCAATACGAGTTACATCAGATATGGTAGGAATAGCTCCATTAAGACCCAATGTTCCTCCGAAGTTGTGCAGCAAACAGAACACAAAAGGTTGGCCGTAGAAAGATTCAAGCCGAATGTATTGCGGATTGATTTCTGCTTGCAGATCCAACACCAACATGCGACCCTTTGCAAAATGAAAGAATTTTTTAATCAATTTTTTTTTTTACTGCGAAGGGATTCAAAGTATTACTTGGGGTACGGAAGTGAGTAAAGCCTTAGACAATTCCGGTGTCCAATATGCAGCTTCGCTCTTGAACAGCCACCCTTGCATTAACCTGTAAAAAAGGGCGAAATGCGAGTTGCATAATCATGATTGAAAAGAGACATTCTTCGAATCTAAAATAATAAATGTGAAAAGAGAAAGCAAAAGGAGAAAGGGTATAATAAAAAAAATAAAATAACCAAATAGCGTCAGGATCCGTGGTTGCCATGGCACTGTAAACTGAAGCTCCGACTGAAGACACAAAATCGGGATCAGACTGTGTAGGTGGTACCTCGTTGAAAACGTCGCAGTTATATACGTGATCCGTGCCGAATTCGGCAATCATCTACAATTACCATAACATATATTTTAAGTATCAAGCATGACTCTGGTTTCAAGTAAAATTATTGTTCCGAATCGGCAATTTTCCAACAGCCAGCAGAGGCTTCACAATGAACCCATCGTTCGTATTACAGTACAAGCGGTAACGGAGACAAGGAAAAGGCCAAGAGGGGTCTACAGCTCCACACAATGACATGGGAGAGACATTCGTTTGCGACAGACAAGACAAAGTTAATTGCTAGTTACGATTGCATCGTCCCCTACTTTTATGCCCGTGTGGTGGTAAATTTCCCTTCTTACTGTGTCGAAATTCAAACAAAATACTGTGTGTCAAAACTACTTCTAAATATTCTGAATTGGTACGTAACGTTACAATTATTTGTTATGCCTTCCCTGAATTTACCACGTGCATATGTTACGCCAGTGTTTCAGTACATTCAGTATCCTACTTGTATTGACGTAAGTAAATTCTAGCCTACCTCTTGAATAAATCTTGTGCCAATTTCGGTAAATAGGGGTTCGGTGGGCTGGACAAACAATGGGCTGTAAAATAGAAGTCATGTTGAAGTTAAAAACCAATATTTTCATACAAAATGAGACATGAATGTTTTTTGTTTTGTTTTAGAAGCAGCGTAAATGAATTGCCATTAGCTATAGAGGATCTTTCCAGGATGTTCCTCTACACTAAAGGATGATGTTCTGGCAAATTGTTTAAGGGAGGGTGCATTATAGAACCTATACCAGTGAGTGCTGACAAAAAAATTAGCTGGTTTGGTACTCACCAGCAGTATTGGTCCTCAAAAGTTACCCAAGGTGTGAGGTATGTGTAACTTGTGTTAGGATAAACCCTGTTGGGATAATTTAAGTTGCTCAAATCGTACCGCCGTAAACAGGATAAAAGTTCAAATCAACCTTTCCATGGCACGTGGAACATGGCCAGCAAATGCTGGAAGAACAGGAATCATTCCAAAGGCTCGCATTCGCTCTAATATCTTGTGCTGAAGGGCAAGAGTCGCCTGGTGCCAATTATCGCTTAAAGGTCCGCCCTATTTTCAAATGTTATTACAATAAAACTTAAAGCGAAAACATTAATTTTCAAATTCAGATATACCCATCCTCGAAAATTTCCCATTCGTTGCCTGGTAAGAAGATTCATTTTATAGTCTTGGGAACAAAAAACAAAGTTATTGGATTGACTTACCAAGCAAAGAAAGCCGGGCCCGAAAAATGCTCATCAAGGTCTGCTTGTACGAGGCCTAGTCCCAAATATACCCGCTGCCAAATGATTTCTTGTCCAGTGAATGCTAAAGGTAAATTAATTCCATTCATCGCCATCCAATCAATTTCACGTTCCCAGCGAGGCCACTGGAACCACGCAAAACTGTAGCTGACAGTGCAAGTATTCTGGTAGTAACGTAACCTGGATAATGGTTTTAATTAATCTGTTAAGGTAATTTCTCAAGTATTGAAGGGATTGGAAAAAAAAATAATTCTATACTTGTCTAGAGAAGTGATCCGTACTGAGACGTCGGGTAAAACCGCGGGTAAATTCAACTGGTCTGTATCCCACGACACTTGGCAATGACAGAATTGAGTCAAATAGTAATGAAATCCCCATGCTGCCATGACACCAGTGGATCCTCGTACGAAAACCGTTGCATTTCCCGAGACCTTTTCGATCTGCAAAAGAGTGACACACAAAAATAGTCTTAAGGTAATCATTTTACAGAGTATATGCAGTGTCGAACGCGAAAGATAAACGCAAGGTAAAATAGACGACAACAACCTGGAAATATCCGTTTTCTTCTCCGGGCAGGCCGGGCTCAACCTTAACATCGAATTCATTTGCACGTCCTGGAAGAAGACGGCCGATCAGGTCTGTGACGGCTTGCGCTTGGATCTCCACGGAGGTTCGCGTATGGATCTTGTCCAGCGGTGCGCAGAAACCTTGAACCAGACAGCATTTGCAAACGAAATTGAAATCGTGGCATTGGTATCACTGCTTGTGTTTGTTTTGACTTGCCAGCTGGCATATCTAATCGGTTTGTAAAGTCTGACTTAATGCTACCCCTCCGAGTAAAACATGAATTTACACCAGGTACTCAAACTGTCTATTAAATCAATGTAGTTGGTAGAAAAGTATAATTTTTCTTTTACCTCTCTGAATTACAAGGAGGCATATCACGAGAACAGGATGCCACACTAAGTTCCGGAAAAACATTGCCGAGAGCTGATTCTAACGATAACCACAAAGTGACTGTGGGTGAGGCGAACACTGTCGAACTGTTTGGACCAACCCATAACGTTCAAGGCTTCAAATCACGAGCTGTCTGTTATCTCGGATAACAACAACTGCCAAGTTTGTAAAAATCGTTGAACACCCCAAAAGTTTGTGACTTGGGGTAAGCTTACATAGCTATACTATTTCTTTCGCGTAACCGTACTTTTAACTATAGGGTTTCAAATTTCAAACTCGGTCAAGTTTCACCATTTACAGAATCGCAAAATAGTTGGACTACCACGAAATTTTATCTTGAAATGAGGGATGGCATAGCGGTCGTACCCTTATCGCTCGTGACGCTCTACTCGCAAATAGAAAACAAAAACAAAACGAAAAATTTTTACCGCCTTTCCCTTATCATTTCCAGCCCTTTACAGATGGTTCATTGGCCTCTGCTTTCAGCCAAAATTTCCTCCCTTGCTCAATTTGCTAAGGGTTAATAACATGAAAGGTAAACTAAAAAGCGCCCCAAATCTTAATGTGAAAATTCCAATTTGCAGAATAACTCGTTGCCTCGCTTTTTCACAGACCTTCACAGATGCAACACTAAAACCGCTACCATTTGCGATATGCTCTGGCATATTACGGACATTATGGAATTCAAAATTTCTTGCCAGGAAACACTACAGTGTTATTAGTGTTTTTCCACAAAGCTGGAGTTGTTGACATTGATGATGAGGTATCTGACGTATCCAAGGTCTTTCATTCTTATCTGGGAAGTGTTTTGAGAAAATATCAGGAAGATGGATGTAGTTAACAGAATGGGGCATATTATTGTGCTCTTCGTGACCTCGATAGGTTTACCAAAGCTTCGACAGGCTGTTATCTTGTTGTTCTTTCAATGTTGGCCTGCACTCTTTAGAAGACAGTATAGCCAATTCGGACATCCCATTAGCTAGCAGACTGTGCGAAAGTAAAGTCACTGCAAGACAAAAAAAACAAACAAAAATCTCCAAGTAAGTTTATTTTCCCTCATTTCTTCTATTCCGTTATACGTTAATATTAACACCGTCTATTTCAAACTTTAATTGTACTAAACAGCTATGGTGCTGTCGGTGATACCAGATGATGGTCATCCTTACCTAGAAATACAATGGAAACTGAGCGACACGGAAGTAGAAGCTGTCTTCCTATCGAATTTGGTTGAATTCCGAGGTCTCAGAGCTATCCGTTTGGGTATTCAAAACCTAAAGGATCAGCGTTGCACACTGAATCTCTTCGCTCATCATATTCGGCACACGGGGGTTGAATTGAAAGCTGTTATTTGCCGTGTTGACGGACTCGAATGGATAGACATGATACAGCATGGCTGTCAGTCAACAGCGCTTTTTACAGCAATTCTTGCCAAAACACTACAAGGCCCTCAAACACTAACTTTTCGGGTTTTCATTGCTAACACTGTTTGCAATTACCGATTCCTACTGAGAGATTGCATGTTAAAGCATCATCTTTGGTCTGCCGCCTCTAAAAACAGCGGAACTACAGACATGGACTTCAAAATTCAAAATCGTATTTTTCCGGCACATAAATCTCTCGTCATTGCACGCAGCAAGACTTTCTCTGCTGAACTCGAAAGGCTAGAGGAACTGACAGACGAGGGCTGCACGAATAGTAGACCTCGCATCGCTCTCGACTTGAATCCGGATACTTTCGAAGCTCTACTCAAGTACATGTATACGGGCGAATTCCAAGTTCCCATGAAAAACATGGAAGAATTCTGGAAAAGTGTTGCAACCTATGGATTGGCTACACTATCACAACTCGGTGAGGTCGTGCTCCAAGGATCGTTAAATCCGACTGATTGGATCGAACTGCTTGGGTCGTTGGAAGTGACACGGAGGGAACACCAGTTACCAACGGGGTACAAAAGGATGAACTTAACGATATTTCCCCATATTTCTGACAAATTTCTCTTTGTAGATTCCCGTCTGAAGTGTCTACGATTAGTAATTCCGGTTTCATGCTGCGTTTTACTGACCGCATGTCGAACGAATCGAAAGGCAATTTCAAGTTCCTGGAAGAGACTAGGTTTGGCTGGCGCTACTCTGCGAGTGTGGACGAAAACGACAAAGTTTCCAATCTTTATATTTGCTTCTTTAGTAGCCTTAACTGTAACAGCGATCTCTACGTTTGTGACGTTATTTTTCGAAGCCAAAATGATGTAATAACTATGGTTGAACGCCACCGGCAAAACGACGACTGTCTGGTGCAGTCGTCGTGCCAGATCTTCTATGCCAATTTGATCCGTGGAAATGACTGTAACGAGTCCGCGTGTTTCGAAATATTCATTCGTTCCAGTATCGAAACAGTAGCGGTCGAGCTGGTAGATGCACAGCTTGGTGAATCATTATGGATGGCAGCTGAGAATGCAAAGGGAACGGACGTTGAGTTTCAAGTCGGTGATAAAGTTTTCTGCGCCCACACGTGGTTAGTTGCATCCCGTAGTCAGCCCTTTGCGACACTATTTAGCGACTTGCTACTGGAAGAAGCGGCTGGCTGTGACGTTTGGTCTTCGTCAGAAACTGAACTTAAGACCGCAACAGCGATAACGTCAACAGCAAAAACCACTATCAAAATTAATGAAATTGAACCAGACATCTTCCGAGAGTTACTCAAGTACATGTATACTGGAACGCTAGGTATGGCAGCCAACAAGCCGCTACTAAAGGCTGCTGAAAAATACGAAATTGAAAGTTTAATGAACATTTGCAGAGCTGCTATTCGTGAAATTGATTGTGAGAATTTATCGTTCAAATTACTTTCTTATTGATATTGATATCTTAAGCATATAGAGATGGTAAGTATAGGATTAACAATTAGAGTGAAGCTGGTAATGTTAATGGAGTGTTTGCGTTGACTAATTTTCCACGTGTCGGCTAGGGTTTGGATTAATTTTTCAATTTCGTTTCATTGATTTTTGCATTTCACTTCAAAAGTTAGCATCAGAATGGGTCATGGCATTGTTGTTGCCAATTGTGTAAAGAATACATGTTCACTGTAACTGCAAATTATTTTGTACGCTACTTGCTTACCACGTTTGGCATTTATTCGATTATTTCTTACTATGTTGGAATTAACGTAATTTCTCGAATCCCGTTTTTACGATATTTATCTTAACAGATGGCCAGCGGTAATAGGGATTCGACACAGGTTTCCGGAGCGTTCAAAACTTTCCCGATAGGGATTCTGTCTAGACAAGGCGTTAGGGATCGGCCCCGACCCTAATCGGCCCCGACCCTAATCGGGGCGCATTTTGCCAATCGGGTTTCGAAATTCGGGGCGGGGCGTTCGGGGCTCGGGTCGAAAATTTTTGAACCCCGATCTCAATCGGGGATGCAACCCCGATCTCAATCGGGGATGCAACCCCGATTGCAATCAATCGATCGACGTAAAAACATAATCGATCGAGTCGAAATCGATCATATGATGAATGGATGGCGTACCGTGTCAAGTAGCCATCAGCAATTTAGCATCATCAGCAGATTCAGTTTCAGATTCAGTTCCTATTATATCGTGATGAGAATCTCCTCTACTTGAAACTTGAAACGACCCTGGTCTCCCAATAGCAATCCATGCTTGCTACATTTTAAAAATGTTTACTGATCTCCCACCACCCATATTGCTTTCAATGACATGGGCACTTAAAGGAGTTGTACATGGACCTAAATATGTAATTTTGTTTAGTTGGTTTTTATACAGGTGTTAATACGTGTTTTTTTCTTATTTTTTTGGCTAGCAGAAAAAATTAGAAAGAAAATTTCCCAAGGAATTTAATGTGAAGAACTAAAAAAACTGCCCTTCATCTCATGGAAGTAAAATGGAGGTCAGAGAATGTGCGGAATGAGTATTGGTTACTGTCACATTTCTTTCCAACATCTACTTTGTTAACTCTGGAGCACATTTGATTACTTTTGTAATTCCCAACATAAAGGTAAGGTTTTAAAATTTATTTATTGATTCCTAATTGTTTTTTGAGATAATTTGTCTTTTGTGTTAATGTTGGGTCTAGTTCAGCATAGAAATGTAGTAACCAGAGAGTAAACAGAGTATGTGTTGATGCAATCACAGCTCAAACATGCCATGGGGATTGGTCAGTTTGTGACCCAGATATCAGTATTTCTTCTGGCCGTCCTTTTCTGTTTAAATTTGTGAAACTGGCAATATTTCCCATTTACTGGCTACAGAAGCTAATGTATTTTCTATTTTACCCAAGACAGTTTTATCCATCAAGAGGCTGGAGGACTGTAGAAATGAAGAATTCTTCCTACCCCTTTGGCCTGTGGTAAAATGATGCACAATTGTAATGTCTACTTCTTCAAAGAAGGATAAACACTTATTATCTACAACAATGTTGATAATGCCATTATCATAAAACTTCGAAGTCTAGCATCTTCAGCTGATTCGTAGGTTGAAATTCCGCGAAGTCTTCACACGTATTCTACAGTTTAAGTACTGACAGGTGACATGTAAAGTTGAATTTATGCGTGGTGATGACACAAACTTATGGAGATTCGCTGGCAGAAAGTTGGGCATGACCTCCGATGTTCGAAGGTCCGAAAAGTGATGGGCATACTACCACATCAAGATTATTTTCCGTCGTGTCTAAGATGTCGCTAGTTATATTTCTTGCTTCAAGCATCATTTGTTGAAAAACAGTAATGGTCCAGAGATCTCGAAGCAAACTTGTGAAAACGAATTTAATCTCTCGTACTTTTGCTTTTTGTACCAGTAGTCGTGCGGCAAAAAGCACGTAGCAAACGTAAGGCAGAAAGGTAAGGCAAAAGGCAGAGGTAAACTAAAATTTCCTCGAGAAAGTGAATAATTGCATGCTGAATCATCGTATCTTTGTTAAATTTCTTTTTAGTTTCGGGGATCATTCGTGTATATTAAGGATTTCGATTTCGTTAAAGATGACTCACTGCTGGCGAATATCAAGACTATTCTGGTAAGAATCAAGCTTTTATTTATTCATTTTTTAAAACACATCAATACATGCCAGTTACACGAGATGGACTAGCAACGTTCTTTTGATGGATAATGGATTAAATTTTTTGTAGAAACATTCCACATGATTCCTCGACTGCATCTGATTGTTAGCGATGTGGATGAAATCGTCATTTCGATAAACCAGCACAGTGACTTCGAGCCAAATGTTATCGGCTTTTCCGTTAATCCTTTGCTTAAACTCACGGAATCTGATCTCATCGAACATTTTCTTTTTGGTTTTTTTTTTTCTCAAAAGATAAGTTCTGGTCAAATCTCCCTATACCAACAGTTGAGAGGTATCTAAGTGTCCATCTAACTTTAAAAACTCAACAAACAATTGTATTTTGGTTTGGTTTGTAGAGGACATCAAAAACTGTGCAGATTTAGACGTTTACCGGCATGTCTTGGATGTAGATAATCTATTTTTCCCTTTCATGGTGTTCGAATGAAATCGAAAAGAGATTTTTTTTTTTTTTCTTGAAAAAGGTGTCGGGCAAGGCAGATGGAAATTGGCGAATTTTTCGTGATTTTATGGTCAATCTGAAACAATGACAAACTGCATTTCATTTTACAGCAAAGAAGAGATTGGTTTGTTGATAGCCGTAGCCGAACGTTTCCTTGATGTAGTTCGCGATGTCGGATTCCAAGTAAACTATGATGTTCTTTCAGCACTCACTTTACGCCAAATGCGAAAAGACGGCACGCTAGATACTACGTTTCGGAGATTTCTTGTCGGCTGTCTTTCACTTCACCGTAGAATGTGGTATCATTATGTATAAAAACTACTGAGGAGGAATTCCGCCTTATATAAAAGGTTTTATTGTCAATTGAATCTATATCTTCATCTCTTTGCTATTCTAATAGCGAGGTAGGCGATCTTGAGAAGTAATCCGTAACTGTCCCGTGCATCACTTGCGGCCTCGGTATTACGGCCAGTAATGCAATCTGACACAAGGAGCCATGTCCCTCGGCTCAATCTCCCAAACGTCATAAAAGCCGACGATGTTATGTGACATAGCAACATCAGTAACCGAAGATGCTGCAAGCCACTTCATCTTGTGTCCGGAGCATTGGCAAGATCCTAAGAAGTTAATCTTACGAATTAGTTTCCCTAGCCACATGTTGAAATATGTTTTTTTCTAGTTAGGTCAATGACACTTATGTATGCGTATATCCTTTAGTACGGGAAGTATTTGAAGAAACTGGAGAATCCTATTTTATTCACAAACAGAAGTCTGCAGCGTAACTAGGAAAGAAGAAATCCAAATGGAAAAAGTACGGCAGTGGCTTGAAGTTGATTATTTATTCTCAAATGAACGACAGAATTTGACTGCCGTGACTCAGCGAGCTGGATTTTTACGAGTTAAGACTTAAGTCTACTTCCAACCAGGAATTGATGCAGCAGCTAATACTCCGGACACACTGCTGAAAGACCACACACACACGGCAGAAACCGGCGAGATCATTGCAGCCAATAAAAACGCCTTTAAAAAACAAACACATGTGTACATATACAATTTCCCTAGTTTTTTGCTGTTATATACGACTGCCCATTGATTCTCTGGTGTCATTTGTCCCATGTCTTTGATATTGAGCAATTCCTTTTACAACTCGCGTTGGTTGTAAATTAGGATAAAAGATGGCGTGACTGCGCCTCTGCCTTTGTTTGTAGCGAGTGAAATCTATGTTCGAATATTTGTGAACTATGTTACATTCCGGTGATAAGTTTGATAAAATTAAATGGTGTGATTTCAACTGTTGAGAGTTTTTCATTGATTCTTTCCTGTGTTTTGGAGTGAGAAAAATCAAGTGGATTATTTTGTGTGCAACGGGTAAACTTGTGATCAGCAATGTCAGCTGCCAGATCCAAACTTTTACTTTTATATTCCAATCAT
Organism: Daphnia magna; assembly: GCF_020631705.1. Classification (NCBI taxonomy): domain Eukaryota; kingdom Metazoa; phylum Arthropoda; class Branchiopoda; order Diplostraca; family Daphniidae; genus Daphnia; species Daphnia magna. The sequence continues at coordinate 62,308 of NW_025533205.1, read as the reverse complement.
GCTATTCTATTGCACGTTGAGAGGTATTAGACATAAATTTCAGTACTCAAAATCCAATATCTATCATTCTGCTTTTCAGAAGTAGTTGGTGAAATCTAAATAGCAAAAGATACTAACCGTGAGGAAAGGTTAGAAATGACACAAACTATATGAGTTGGAATATCATCATGACAATAATATCATTTTTCTACTCTTTACTCATTCATCATGTCCTGTCAGTTTTGATGAGAAAAGTGCACCACATATTGTGTTGCAAACCATTAACCATAACAATTTCAACAATCTTCTCGTCATTTCTACTAAGCCTACCAAGTGGCAGGATTTTGAGTTACTGGGTGTGGTATTATATTTATATGTTTGCAATCAGAATCAAATTGGCATGTTCGTGCTTTTATTTCTAGCTGATGTATCAAAAATGAAAAAAATGCTGCCCTCGAAGAAAGATCATCAGCAATGCAAAATCAATGGATTGGAATACCTCATTTCATTCTATAATCTTTTCCCACTCATCATCTCATGTAAGTTTCAATCCGGTAAAAGTAGACAATTCCTGTTTATTGTGTAGTCAACGGTTAGCAACAATATTTTTGCAGCCTCCTTTTATTTTTACTTTAACAACCAAAACATGTCTTCGCCTCGCCCGTCGCCCAGTCTTGGCTTCAAACGTTGCCACATCTTCGCTTCGCCCGTCGTCCCGTCTTCGTTTCGCCCGTCGTCCCGTCTTCGTTTCGCCCGTCGCCCAGTCTTGGCTTCACCCGTTGCCACATCTTCGCTTCGCCCGTCGTCCCGTCTTCGTTTCGCCCGTCGCCCCGTCTTCGTTTCGCCCGTCGCCCTGTCTTCGCTTCGCCCGTCACCCCGTCTTCACTCCGCCCGTCACCCCGTCTTCGCTTCGCCCGTCGTCCCGTCTTCGCCTCGCCCGTCACCCTGTTTTCACTTCGCCCCGTCATCGCCTCGTCTTTGTGGTATCATTGTATTTTTTAATGTGTAATTGTGTAGTGTTAATTAACCCGTTGGCTGCCACCCACTTTGATCCCCTTTTTTTTTTAGCTTGTTAGGGTCCGGCAGCGCTGTTCTGCCCAATGGTCTATATGCCATGGGTGGGACAGTTGCACAAGCCGTGTGGCTCAAAGTCGATCGTCGAGGCAATGCACCAGTAGGGAATTCCCCCTTGTCGATGTGGTGGTGGTTGCTTGGGGTGTGCATTCCCATAACGGCTTCCATCATCATGTCAGCCCGGACTTCTCTTCGGACAAGTCCCTCTTTGTCGTAATCCTTTTGATCACGATGTAGCTAGAGTAGATATGTAGTGGCGTGGCAGCCAACGGGTTAGTTTTATGTATGTATGTATTTTTTGTATTGTATTGTATTATGAAATGTAAATATTAGTGGTGGAAATGTGGGTGGATGGAGGGACAATAAAAGAATTTTATATACATTTTAATTTTGAATTTATTTCCGTGAATATAGGTAGTAGCTTGGTTGGGGATCGAACCCTTGGCATCAGGAACATGAAGCCAATGCTTTTCCATTCCGCCAACTTTGAGGTATTAATGATGCCAATTTATTCCTTAATAACCTTGTTTGTAGTGCATAAGTAGATAAGCCAACAAATGTCAACTATTATTGATATAGTCTCAAATGGCATAGTAGTTGAGTGCTTGACTGTGACTCTAATTGTCTGAGGTTCGATTCCCAGCAAAAACAGGCTATGTCTACTCTATATAACAGTGTATTTGGTAAGTTCGGTAATAGTTCGACTATCGGAAATATTGGTTGAAAAGCAAGTATGAATGGCGACAACGAACAATATATAAGCAAAGATTCAATTTTTTTTTTTTATATTTTTATTCTTGATACAGTATACATGTACAACAAATTTCACTGAATTGAACCACCGGGGAGATTACCCGGTGCGTGGCTAAGAGAAGCCGGAAGAGGATAGAAGGATTCGGACAAGTTTTTACGTGAGCGATTAACCGTTAATTCGGATTTGTGGGTAGCCTCTTCGCCCTCCAATGATATCATAGAACTTGAGGACCCCCACGTCCCCTTTCCGGACAGCGCACTCACAACCTTTACTGCTGATCACAGTAGGGGCATGACCCCCTACGGGCTTATTACGAGTCAAGGGGAAACGGGGCCACAGAAAAGAAGGGAGCCCAGATATGCAATTAAATTTTTTTTAAATATAGAAATACTATAATGTGGAAGGAAATAAATGAATCTTGAAATTGCAGGTCGTCCTTCTAAACAGTACAATTTTTTTTATCTCGTCTCAACCAGGAACTTTTTCCAATTAAATATCTTTTTTTATCTAGGTTGTAAAAAAAGAAAAGAAAACAAACACATATCAATGTAAAACAATCCTTGAAGCAAATTAAGAAACTTGTCTTACATAAATTCTATGCTGAGCACATTTCTAAGTTAAAGTTTCTAACTAAACTGCAGATCCAATTACTGCATAACATAGATGGTCGATAACAGATCCTGAAAGAACTTCCTGAAGGTAAAAAAAAAAAATGTTCAGTTAAAAATTCTGAATATCTGTCTGCAACAAATACCTCCCATGAGAATTTTTTAGTATAACGTTAGTTAAAGGCTTCGCGAAGATCTATATTTTGAATACAAAAATAGGTTACAATTGAACGAACTGATTCCATAAAATAATAAGATTATGCAGCACACAATGGTGATTGCATCATTGAGTACATAATACCACATGTACCATACTTCAAAAACCATTTGTAGAAGCAAATAATTTTGTTTTCAAAGTAGGAATCCATAATTCGATAAAACACTCACAACTTCAAATCGGAAGCTCATTCTGAAATGTAAATATATTAAACTTGTTATCTGCTTGTGTGAAAGCAAAACAACATTAATGCAGATCTATTTGGTACATGTAAAAATAAACCTGAAAACCAGCTGTATATTAGAACTCATCAATTTCCAGAATCCTTTTTCCAGGATGATAAAATTGTAAGGCAAACCGTGTTTCCTTTCTACTCAGAGCGTGCCTTTTGACATTTATCAGCTTTAACAAATCTTTGGACAATTCCCAGTTTTGGAAATTCTGGAAAAAAAAAAGTATTCTAATCCTTTTTCCAGAACGATAAAATATCACACCTGATTTTCCTAAAGTAGGTAAAAATTCCCAAAAAATTATTCTAACCAAACTCAAACAACTGACATACAAAGAATTACCATGAAGGTAATGAAGTAGTGTGAAAATTCCATGTGGATAATAAAAGTGGAGAACAAAAACACAATTTCCAACGATAATGTTATCTCAGGGGTTGATGTATTTATGAAGCACACTGTAAGGCTGCTGATAGTGGGCGTACCTGGAGAATGAAAACATTATGTGACAGAAAATTGAACTGAAAGAAATAACATGCAAACATATTGTACCATTCAAAAGATGTCTGGTGATAATCCACCTTCAAACAACAATTGAGTGTACCTTGGAAATAATAGTAAAAGGAAGTCTCTCAGGTTGGCTCAAAAAAGTGGCAAATTTTAGTGTTGTAACCAAGAGAATGTTTAATATATTAATACAGAACCCAATCTACATTCAGCAGACAACCAGTAACAACTAAGGTTTAAGCCCTAGAATTTCTACCAGAAGACGGCTTGTTACCTTGGCATAGTAACAAAATGCAATCCTATTATTTAAGGATTTCATTTTCAATACATACACAACGATAGCAAAACTGAACAGATTATATCATACCGTTAATATTTGATGAAAAATCATTTGAAACACTAAACAGGGTAGAAACGTAACAAGCACCAATTTAACTTGTCACTCTTAATATTTATCATAGACGCACATAAACGCCATCTAGTTTCTCCTCCTGAAACCCAAAGAAAATAGCCGTTACTTTGAAATCAGTACAATTCTTGCTTTTAAGTGCTTGAACTTTACTGATCTCAAATAGTTGAATTTCAATTTAAACACAAAAACTGAGAATATCAACTACTAGTTGCAAGACGGAGTGCTAAAACATTTGTAGCTAAAACTGTCGTTGCTCGTAGGGTCAGCCTGTACTGTGATAGCGAAAAAAACACAGAATAATAGCTGCACCACCCTAACGCATGCAAGAAAAGTATTTGAAATTGTTACAACAATACAGCTCATTTTTTACTTTTTGCAAATTGTCACAAAATTTACCGGAAGTAACCGGAAGTAGCAAATATCTCCGGAAATAGTGATTCCACAACAAAACGAGTACAATTTTCATGATCCTTATCAAATTTGGGGTTGGAATGACGTGTTTTTAACCAAAAGTCGGATTTGACAAAAATCGCGATTTTTCATGAACTAGTTCCGGAAAATTTGCGATTTTTGACGATTTTCTGGTATTTTGAGCTGAGCTGACACCTGCAGTCGATCCCAAATTTGACGAGGATCACGAAAATTTGAATCTTTTTTCTGATAGACTTACAAATCAGAAGTTATTTGGCATTTTAAAACCGAAAGTAAAACCAGAAGTTGAATACCGGAAATCTTAAAAAATGAACTTTGTTCTCCTTTAAAAAGTTAACAAGATTTTGATAGTTGTAAAAGTAAACTATTGTTAATAAAAGCTATGCAGTGTTTTAAAAGTTCTAAAAGTAAAATTTCAGTTCTGAATCGAAAAATCATACATTTAACACGATTAAACCACTTACTTACTTGGTATTTAATGAAAACCTGCAACCGAAATATGACAGTACTTGTCAAAACAATGTTTTGGGTTCTACTAGTATCTGGCTGGATGCAGCTAGACTGCGCAAGGCCCTTTCAATGGTTCGTCTGCTCACGAACTGCCGCGTATGCGTGAATGAAAATGCCATGAGGAATTACAGTTTTATACTTGTATTACCCTCCAATTATCCATGTATTGGTATTCTTCATGGATTAATCAACAAGTATCATCAATCAATCCCCCTGAAAAGTGAAGAACACCTTCGGGTTTTAAGAATAAAGATTGGGTGCCACTGCTAAACGCCATCTGCCAGTTCCAAGCACAGATTCATTGGGCAAAGCAAAGGAAAGAGTCCATTCATAAAACCGTGATAAAACCGTTATCTGACGCTTCAATAAGCAGTACCTTTTCCGCTACACCCTGAAATCGCCGCGCCATGAGCGCCATCTCTGGGGTAAAGTCTCAGAAAAGTGTCGGTCGATCCACCGGTCGTTGTAGAAGGGTAGGGGTGATGAGGGTGTTGGGTATATAGCAAAGAGTTTTGATAGAATCCCTATCGGGAAACTAGACTTTTACCTTTTTTCGTGGCAATAGGCAAATCTTGGGTAGGCTACTTGCCACGAAACGTGTCATGCAACGACAGCCTATCGTGGCAATATACTCAACCTTTATTCGGGTATTATAGATAACTTGTGATATCTAGGGGTAGGTTTTTAACTTGACGAAGTACTTAAGTTTTGTGTTGCTTGAAGGTGGAAGGAACTGCATTTTAATTTCTTATTGGCAGGTTTGAAAAGACACCAGACAAATATGACGAGTATAGAAGGAGAAAAATAACTGGAAAAGTGAAAACGTTGAATTGGAACTTAAAAGGCGCGCTGAGTTTATTTGATTATTTAAAAAATTGAGAGATTCAAAACCATTAAATGAAGCAATCATGCTTTCCTTGACACACCAACTCAGAAGTTTCTATGACGCTGCAAGTTTAGCGTGACGTTTTCTTGAGCAGTGCTAGATAAGCTACGAATCTAAAACCGAACATAAGGGCGAATAAGCACCCAATGTCACGATAAAAATATGTCTGTTAAAAAAACAGCAACAAAAAATAAAAGAGAATTAATATTTGGTAGCCATTACCGTTTTTACATTGAAACTGAATTTTACCGGTTCAAAGTTGAGACTATCCAGGACGTCCTCTCCAGTACATGTTTGACCAGCAATGGTGACGTTTGCATTGCATAATGGAGAATCAAAAGAAACGCCCTGCCACTGAGTGATGGTTAGGGCACTATTGCCGTACATCAACCAAGAAATATATCGAAGCCATTGAAAGTAAATTGGCACTGATCCATTGTTGAGAAAAAAACCTCCGAACAGCATCAGTGGAATAATTAACGGGGCAGAAAGGGCAGATGATATCTTTGGAGACGACGCTAGGCAAGAAACGAAGTAACCTAAAAGAAAATAAAAAAATTAATAAATAACGATAATAATAATTCGTAATTCGATTTCATACAAATCACAGATAAAGTTAAACATACCAAATGATGCGGCCACGCTGGCCACAATGACCATGATAGCCACAGTAATCAGAAATCTGTTGATGTCCGGATTAAAACCAATAGGATAGTAAGGTATGGCGATGAATAAAAATGAGTACAATAACTGAAACGGTAAATCCGCAAGCATTTTGCAGATTACGTAAACGTCTGTGCGATACCTTCAAGGGGAAAAAAAATGTGAATTGAAAGCAAAATGATCAAGCTTTATGAATGGCATTACATTCCGTTGAAGTGATCACGCAAGAATATCGGCTGCTCCAACGCGAAAACCTAAATTTTCAACAAAACAACAATAAGTCTTCTTTCAAGACAAAACCAGGCAAACATCATACATACGTTAACAACGGCGTAAACGTTTTGAAAGGTGGCATTGGTCAAGAGAATGAAAAGCGCTCCATTGATATTCATGATATCATTGGCGTCAGTAATTGTTTGACCTTTGTAGATCAATGCAAGTAAGGCTGCGACAAACTGAATCATAAAAATAACAAGAATTAAGCAAGATTGTATCAAACAGCAAAAATAACCTACAATGGTTTGGACAGCCTTCATGCGAAGAACACGGGGTTCTCTGAGGACTGTAGTCCAAGATCTCCATAATACAGTGCTGAACTGCGTCGACCATGAAGCTTTATAAGGGGAGCGTTTAAACTGGATGTTTGATGGACCAGAGATGGTGTCCCCGCCATTCGCACTCGCTACAACTGGCTGATTATCTTTCGCCATTTGAAGCAGGTCTTTCCCCATATCAGAGGATTCAAAATTATCGCAAATTTCTTTTACTTTCTTATTAGTTTCTTCTTCTTGACCAGGAATCGAGGCCAATGCGTAAATGAAAAAGTCGGCGGGGTTATGGTTCGGTGGGCACGGCATGCCCTGTAACAGAGACAGTATTTACATTTGAGTCTTCAACACAATGATGAATGAATTTAAATACCTGACTTGCGAAGAAATCAATAGCTTTGTTTGTAGGCCCCATGAAGGCAGTTCGTCCTTCAGCCATAAGAAGAACGTGATCGAACATGGCGAACACTTGAGACGATGGCTGATGAACGGTGCAAACGACCACTTTACCTTTAGATGCCAAATTTTTAAGTGCCTGCAATACAAGCGGTTTTGATTTTAGTACAAAATTCAGAAAATTGCATTTGTTTTGAAGTACCTCAATGATGTTTTGAGCCATGTAAGAATCGAGACCCGAAGTGGGTTCGTCACAAAATATTAGCTGGGGATTGGTAAGAATCTATTTGTTCAAAACTTTAGAGATTAGATAACGTTCTAGGCGTCTATGGCACGGGATTCACGTTACCTCTGTGGCAAAAGCCAGTCGTTTCTTTTCGCCACCAGAAATACCTTTAATGGCTCTTTCGGGCTCGCCAATTAAGGAGTCAGCACATTTGGTAAGCCCTAGTTCAGCAATTACTTCCTAGTTAAAAACACTAAACTGAATGATCAACTGAATACTATATTAGTAATTTACCTCGACTCGATTCATGCGTTCAGCGTACGTCAAATGTTTGTCCATCCTGAGTAACGCCTTCATAAATGAAAGCTCAGTTAAAACATAAAACCTACAACGTGAATTAATTAGGATACCTGAAAGTGCAGTGTCTCCTTTACAGTAAGTGTTCCAACAAAAAGATCATGTTGTTGATTATAACTAGATATACGGGCTAAGGAGTCAGGATTGACCGCAGAACCATTTAGATATCTATCTCCAACGACAGTTAGTTTCCCCGTATTACGGTATGTCAAACAATTTAAAAGAGTTGTTTTGCCAGCTCCACTAGCCCCCATGATAGCCAAAAACTCTCCTTGATGAATAACTCCGCTGACTGGAAACGTAAAACTCGCATTTAAGAATATGTTTCTATAATAGAATTATAGATGCCTGTTACCATTATCTAATATCTTTTTCTGAACTGGTGGGGACTTTTTGCACAAACTGCTAAAGCAACCACCGGATGGCATATTTACGTAAGCTGTCAAGTTTTCCCAGCTATACGTGATCTTCTGTGATGAGTTGGCAGTCATAGGGATGATCACATCGTGGTTATCGCCAGTTTGGACAGCTTCATACTCGGCGTCCTATAGACATTCCAATTTTTATGATTAATATGGTCAACAGAAGTTAAACAGAGCAACATACCTTCATTTTTTACAATTGTAGAACGTTTGTCGTCGCTTTAAGGAAACCGTATCCAAAAAAAGCGTCCTGAAATTGGAAAAGACATTTAGTTAATGTTTTATAGAATTTTCCATGTTTTAACCCTCAACAATGGCATATGAAATGGGAAGAAAGTATACTAAGCAACAAAACTCCGTTTTGGCAGAAGGCTTGGGACATTCTGCAAAGAGATAATGTTATCTGTATTGACATTTGCAATTCAAGAATTTTGTCACTTTCAAATTTACAGAATAGTAATCAGTTTACTTAGAAATTTCTATTTGGAAAGATAGATAAAGTAAACCTTTATTTTTAGAAAATGGTTCTAAAAAAACTCAAGAACAACGCAGACACTAGTTGTCAATGACTATTTTTGGGAATACCATTCACACCAAACTATAACTGATGAAACAATATAAATGCTGTAGCACGTCTCCAATAACACAGAATAATTCGGATGTAAAAACGCCCACTTATATTTTGCGGCGTGCATGTGAAACCACACGACGTCGGCACAATGGCTCACTGAAATTTTTGATATTTTCAAACCATTACCGGAATTTTCCGAATGCTGTCCAACAGTCTTCACAAGTAAAATTCAGAAGAAAAACTCTATCCTGGCTTCTGCAAGCAGCTTTAACCTCTGCCACGACCTTTTGAGTCGTATCAGTTTAAAGTATTCGGATAGCTTATCTTGTTGTTTTTTCTTGTTTAAAGGCGCGCTGTCAGTCAGTGTATGAACACTCGACTGTTTACGCGTTCCAACAGCTTTCTTGTGTAACGGCAGATGGCACAAACGCAATTTCGACAACACACACAAAGATGAAAAAGAGTTTTTTAGAAAGAGGAAATCAGTTACGTACTTCCACAGGCCAAAATTTTCCTGACAAATATGTTCTAACCTGCGTATTCGTAGCAGTGCTGATGTTAACTGATCAACTAAGATAAACGTTCCAAAAAAAGAAAAGTTGTGTATGGCGTAGGCCGGTCGCTTCCAGAGGGACAAAGATGCGCTGTTGAACTAAAATAGTCCCTAAAGACTTTTCACAGCTACCATATTTTCGCCATCGCTACCCAGCGGGGATAGGAATAATTCTGCTAGAGGCTGTTTGACCTTACCAAATAAATAGGTATCTTCACTTCAGTCACTGACCTGGAATTGACTACCGTCACCTTGAACTAAAACTACAAGGCTACGACACAACACACCTAGCGTCAAATAAACTGGTCGGCTACTAGTTACTGAATAAACGTCCAAACAGATTACGAAGAAGAGCCAGTTTAGTTGGATCTAAAAACTATATCATGCCAACAAGAACCGCTTACCTTCGCCGCTTTATGATGAAACTGTTGCCTCAATCGGCTTGGAATAATTGGCTTCCTTGAAAGGAAACACGAACACCGCTCTTCCTTTGGCATGCACGAGATGATGTACTCAGATATTTTCCATGGAAGTTAAGCGACGAAACGAGAACAATTTAGGCGAAATACAATACGTCAAACGCGTCTCGACCACCTAATTTACAATGACGTGTAAAAATGAACGTGAACCGGTTTCTTTGTCAGGTGAGCACGTGTGTCTCAATACTTTCAACCATACAAGGAAACAATTACGAGTTCTTCAAAGTGCGTATTTGTAATCCCATTATGTAAACATATTGCGAATAATTGTTCCTATGCTCCAACTATTTAATGCGCAAGAATGCGCATTAAATCGCTAAGAAAACAAACTTAGGAATTCAATCTGTGTGTTTTTTTTTCCTATTAGATTTTCAAAATTACATTCATGTGTAATTCGAAATGAGTTGTTGCCATTTTTTTTATGCGTTTTAGACACGTTCGTACGTGGAGAATGGGATTTTTCTTCACGCCTTTTTCACAAAAGAGGCAAGCAACTACAGTGCACCTTTTTTAGAATTCAGCTTCTCAGATGTTTAAAAATTAAGATCATCTTACGCAGTTTCAAAAACTACCGAATGACTAGCCAAAAATGATGACACGCCCTTTGTTATTTTTCACTGTAAGTGGTGCATGCGGCTTTAGTTTTTCAAGTGAAAGATTGTGGCTGACGGAAGCATGTCTTGTTTTACCCATACGTGTAAAGGGTTTAATTATTCGTGGTGTTTGTGACAAGGACGAGTTTCCCATGCATTTCACTAAACATGACCAGTACTGCACGAACGTCAGTCCTGGTTGTGGTGAGTGATTTTGCAAATTGAACAAAACTGAAAGGACCATTATTGTTTTTCACTGTTTTATTGGTAAATAATAATCTAACATCATGCTTTCCGTAGCGACTGGACGAGTTAGTGAAGCAAAACAACAAAAAAGGTAACTAGACAGAAACGTAAAGTCCGTTAGTTTAAACATATTTTCAAACGTTTGTAGGGTCTTGCGATTGTTTTCTTATGTACAAACTTGCTGGCGAGGTTGGCGATCGAGGACAACTGTTACTTCGAATTCCGTCTGCCGTCGTCTACATCTAATTAATAACGAATGATAAAAAACCAAACAAAGTGTGTCAGAAGAAGCTATCATAATTTATGGTGATTATGTTTTCGTCATACCTCTGTCATGGGCATGTTTTTGTGAGACGGCGAAGGTGTAATGGGAATCAATTTGTTATTCACATAGAGAGAAATGGGCGTCATATTCGGATAGGGACATGACTTGGGTGAGGTCAGAGGTGATGATGGAGACAGCGTAACCGAATCAACCGATTCGGTGGTGATGGAGCTGTCAGATCTTCCGATGCGGCAGTGACCCGATTCTGGGTCGTCATAGCTCATCGACAGGTCGGCTAAAATTCCCGACTCTACAATCACAATCAAGTTGCAATTTAAAAAGAAGAAAAGGCGGTTAAACGAGGTCGACTTGTGTTGGTTGCGAAATGCAATTACCTGCAGAGCATTGGCTTTGGTTGGTCTTCGATCTGTGGTTATGTAAATTGGCTACTAAAGCAGTAGAGGATGGCGAGTCTTGATGTCCGTTACTGTTCGAACTACGATTGTCATTGACGCTCCCGCTTCCGGACGAGGCCGAAGAAGCAGAGGAGCTGACTGAGATTATCGAGTGAGGCCGCTTGCTGCTACGACTGTCCGAAAGTATTGATCCACACACAGAATGTCGGAATTTCGGTGCTATTCAAATTTTAAGAGGAGAAAGTGGTTAAGTTAACTTCCAGTTTCAAACAACTAGAAACGCATTTCATAACAAACAAGAGTTTTAATTTACCTTTAGCTAATTGTGCGTAACTGATAGACCGATCATTAATTTGATCTTGACTTGGTCGGATGTCCAAACACGGCTTATTACCAATTCCCATTTCAGCCATTTCTGTCATACGAAGTTCTGTTTGAATTATCGTACTTTGTTAGCACTAAAGACTCAGATCCTGTGTAGTGTACAATTCAATACCTCTATTTCTCAATGCCTGTTTCCATAGAATGCGGCTGATGTCATCGACCCACGTCTGTTTAACGTCTGGGTTCGTGGCTTCCATCACGATCGTTTCATTTGGCTTCCGTTTTCGGAACCAAATTTCAAATCGGGTACTCGATTCGCCCATTTTGGCAGTGAAACCTATGTCTGACGTTTTCATGCTATGCTTATAGATATAGATATCCAGATTCTGAAAATAGAAACAAACAAGATTACATTATTTTTATTTTTTTTAAGTCACATTCCTAAACTCGGAGAAGTGCACGGTAATCCGTACCTTGCGTTCCGGATCGCGTTTGGCTTTGCTGAAGAGGATGAGTTCCTCAAAAAGAAATACATGGCGTAGACCCTTCTTTCTGCCTTGCCAACAATAGAACTCGCCCTGACGTAAGAGACGGCCCTGTTCTTTGACGTTGATGTCACAGTCACGTAGCGAATCCATGGCCAACAAATCGTTGCCGTGTCGCAACTGAAAGCGAACCATTTGCTCGGCACCCAAAAGATCAACGTATTCAGGTTCCTTGTCGCCGCTTTCTTTCAGTAATTGCTTTAACAATAACGCGTATTTGCCCATGCGCTGAACTGGTTTCAGCAAATAACTCGCCAGATCCATTTTGTCTCCCAATTCTGTTTGTTTTCTCTATTGAAAAAAATAAAATAAAAAAGAGAACAAGGACAAAGTGTCGCAATGAGTAATAATGAAGCCACAGCGGTGAATGAAATCTTTTGTGTGTGTGAGTGAGTTCTGTAAAATGTATGATGAATACCCTGAAGAATGCCGTTCCATATTCAGCCATCAGGGCGTCGGATTTCGGTTTATTCTTGTTGTAGAGGGCGTAGAGATAAAAATGCTGTTCGTGTCGCAGGAAACACTGGCCCACTAGGAAGGGCACGTTGTGGCAGTGCTCCAGTTCGCGCAGGAAGTAGTGGTGGTGGAAGCCGTAGATTTTTTCAATGTTACCGAAAATGACGTTGCGTTTGCCACGCAGGGCTTGGGGTATGTCCTCGCGTGACAGTTCCGGGATATAATTCTAGCAGGCATAAAACGTATACAGCACGCTCATTAGTTTCTTGTTACAAAAGCCAATTGCGTTGAGAGTTCTCACTAGTAGTTGTAAAAGATAAACGAATAGGCAATTATGATTGGTTACCTCGATTATATACTCCAAAGAGCGGACGTAATCACGTTCAGTTTGAATCATTTCCCGCATGGTGAGAAATAAGGTCCTACAGAGAACAATGCATTAGTAAACGTGTCGTTCAGATTGAAGAAACATGAGTGGCAAAGTTGTACTTTTGAGATTTGATGTTGTCTTCGGTGAATCCTGACTCTTGCATTTCGGCAATGGGCAACGATAAGTCGATGGATGAAGCTCTGCACTGCAAGTGGCTGTTGACGGAAATGGGGGATTGGCAGACTGACACTTCCTCCGAGTGATCCTCTTCCTCCTCTGTTTTGCTACACGTACTGGTAACTCCGCTCCTAAATCAGTCAATCATCTCAATTCGCAATTTCCTTTTGTGAGAGATATTCAATCAAGCCGTTCTTACTTATCCATCTTATTGCCATCCGAAACATCGTCGACGGGCAATGTGGTCTCCGTGCCGGACGTCGACAGTTTCCGGTTCATGGCCAACTTCATCCGCGAGCTCCAGCTGGTCGACGATGAAGAATAGCTGGAGAGTGACGTGCCGGAGCTGTAGGACGTTGTCCCGCGCAGCGGAAGTGGCGGGTAGCCGTTCAAAACCGAATTTGGTTGTTGCTGTTGTTGTTTGGCCAGCGCGTCGGGGCTGGAATTCTTCTTAACACGCAACAAAACGCAATTGCCATCGTCTGCTGCCCTCACCGACTGGTTGCCCGTCTCGTTCTTTTTCCAAATCGGGTAATCTTTACTATTGGATAGGCCATCCACTTTATCCTCGCACGAAGATGCCGCATTCAACTCGGCCACGTTCTCGTAGATATTCGTTTCGACCTGACCAAGCATTAATTTGTTAGTCCTTGAATGGATTTATTCATTTCCAGCTAAGAAAAATCTTTACCTCATCCTTGTCTTGTCGTTGTTGCGCTTGATGCTGTTCGTCCTGTCGTTTGGCTTCATCTTCCTTGACGTAATCTGTCAAGACTCTTCGACGAAATTCCAACAGCTCCATGGTTTCTTGACATCTATTCTGAGCCAACTGCAAGAGACAATGCCAAAGAAAAGGACAATGAAGACATTTATTTATTCTTTTTCTTTTTTTTCTTTTGCGAAATCCTTTCAACACGCAATAAAAGCTACAGAAAGTTAAATGATGTTGAAAAGACGTCAACGTCACATCATTCCTATTCACTAGAATTCTCGAATTGGTTCTTATCTCGAATTTTTCCAATTAAATGTTTGGAAATGATTCATTTTCTACTACATCTCGGCGCCCGATCGAGACTCGTTTTCTTTATACACACAATTGTAAATTGATATATGCACGGCTGTCATGATAGAGGCGATAGCGAAGACAAATGAGATTTCTTGAAAGCAACAGCTCGAGGCAGTCAAGAAACTTGAAAGTGGTTAACCTGATGACGAAAAAAAAAAAAGAGACTGCCTTTTTATCGCTCGAATTACCTTGCACTGGTCGAGTAATTTTGGATTGTCAAGTTTACGGGCCAGGGTGTTGAGGTCTTCTAGCGCGGTCGAGTGCGAAATCTTATCCGCGGCCGACAGGAACGCATCCACCTGGTGAAGAAGGTGACTGGCCACGGACGGAGGACAAGGTTGTTGGTCCAGCTTGAGTTTTGAGGCCAGTTTCATAGCCTCTACGCCCCATTCGTAGGCCTTTGTGGATCGACAAACATAGAGAAAATCAAGAAAATAAAGGGTTATTACCCTTGCCAGCATCATCTCATTGTTCAGCAAAGGAGAAAGTCGTCCTTCGTTTGCATTCCTCCCCTTATTTTTTTCCCCATTTTTATCTCTGAAAAAGGGCAGTTAATAAAAAATGAACCCGGGACTCGCCACCAAAAAGATACGGGTAATAGCCTTCGAGGACGTTCGTCTCTCTTACTACATGCTCAAGGTTGTTACCAGAATTTTCTCTTGCTGGCTCTTTTTTTTTTTTCGGAAAGGGAAAGTTTCTCCCTGCCCTACGGCGCGGACAAACAACACGCACTCTCCATCTTAAGACGCTAAAGCTATATTACAATCCTTAAGCCATAAGAATTTGTTTTTTTCTTTTCTTCTTTCTTATCATAATTCCTGTTTCCAATCTTTTATTTTCTCGGAAAACAAAAGAAAAAGAATAACATCGAATCCTAATACAGAGCTTTTCTTTGATGTGACATTCTCCATTTTTGAAGTTCTCCCGATATGTTGGATTGTGTTCACGCTAGGGCGATTCGGGAAACCAAATAAGGGATGAGACAGATAGCGATCTTTGATTGCGGAAAATTGCGCAGGATGTGACGAGTGTTGACTGGCCCGTGACACAGTTAAGCTCGAAAAGACAGTGGGTGGAAAAGAGTACGCGAAACAAACGAGGGAAGGAAGCCGCCATCTTTTGGCCCCGTCAATATTAAACACTGCAAAGCGTCTTTAATAGAAGAATATAAAGAAATAACTGTTTCGCTGAAAGGAGAAAGAGGCGGAGGAGAACGTCTCATTCTATACAAACGCGAATTTATTCATACAAACAATTGTTGCAAACTTCCTCTTTTCTCTATCCCCGCCTTGAAGTGATTCTCAATTCAAGGTGCCACTCACTTCCGTGCCATTCAAAAATGAAAAAAAAAAAATATGGACGATACACGACACACAAAAAAAACAACCGTTTTCTCGCGTTCTACTTATCGTCGCATTCAAGAACCGACTATAAATAAGTTTTTTCCACCCGAAAAAAACTCTATGGGATTTTTCTACGTCGTGTTTTAGTCACGAAAAAACCCACACAATATCAAGATAGCTGGCGAGGTGTTTTATTAACCTCATCAAAAAGAAAAAAAAAAAAAAAAAAGAGGAGATGTACTGTAAATAAATTATGCATAAATTATGATTTTTTGTTTGTTTCACGTACCTTATCGAGGAGTTCATAGCAACGGGAGGTATCCTCCAATCGCTCGCGGGTATCGTCCAGTCGATGACCGAACTTGGAAAGCTGGGATTGCAGCGAAGAGGCAAGGTCGAGGATACTGGTGTTGCTGCTGGATATCGTACGACCGGCACTGGAGCCGACAGGATCTTCGGCGACCGCCAACTGTTCGTCTCTCGACTCAGCGGGAACTAACGTAGAGCCCGGAGTGGCCGTCACGCCGGAATCTCGCTGCAATTCTTCCAGTAGTTCTTTACCTTTGACAATTTGTTTCTTGGGTGCCAAAGAAAAATAAAATGAAATGAAAATCAGATAAGAATCAAAGTTATGTTAAAAGCATTTAAATCTCCTTTTAAAACAAAATTTGAAACGGGGTAGATGGGAGAAAGGAAATCTAATAAGACACACACAGTCCACAAGGGGTTTTTGTGTTCACGTTATAACTAGAGGGCAGAAACGTTGGGACAAACAAAAGGGAAAACAGAAAGGGGTTATTTTGAAAACAGATTTCAATACAATGGGCCATTTTATTCCTGCTTCTCTTTCTCTCTTTTGCTACGCAGTTCAATAACGCGGAAGGGACGCGGAGAAGAGAAAGTGACCCGGTCCCGCGCCGCGTTATTACAAGAAAACCTTGCATTCGACCGGAGAGTCATGTAGAAAGGGAGAAGTACGATGAAAGAAAAAAAATACATATACTTGAGTGCAGAAAAAGTGAAAACAACCGCTAACTAAACACCAGGTTAAGCGTGATTTTTTTTTCTTTTCTGTCTTGTTTTTTTTTTTCAAGATACTTGCTAATGAACGTTGGCGACAGATTGAAATCTTGAAAGACGCGAATGAAGGAAATTTGACAACAGACAAGCAAAAAACAATGGAATAAAGAATGAAATAAAGAAATGACTTTTAACAAAAAGACACGATGTGAATATATTACAAACGAGAATTCGGTGCTGTGGCGCTTACGGGAAATTCATAGGCCGCTCACGAAAAAAATGTATAGCCAAACTTATTATTGCCGTTGGTTTCGCTCCAATGACTATGTCGTTTGCCTTCTGGAGCTGAGAAAAATTCGACGCTTAAAAAAACAAAACAAAAATCCCGTTGCGCGTGAATGATTTTGGCCGACTTGATATTCTAGCGGATTGTATTACTAATATGTTTTTGAAAAAAAAAATAAATGGTGATAAAAACTAAGATAAAGAAAAATTCCCGACCAAGTCCACGGACAACAGGCCCCTTACAGAAAACAAAAAACAAAATGATGAACTGCTTCATTATTCAAGATGCCAGAAGGACCGTATTCGACGTGGGCATTAAAAAAAAAAAATACGAAGAATAAAAAGAGGCTGCTGAGAGTGACGTTTAAAGAATTCCGAATAGAAAAAAAAAATTGTTGGCCGTCATCAGCGTAGCATCGTAATAAATTGGAACGCAGCAAAAGGTTCAACTAACGGAGCTGGCCTATTCGCCTTTTATTTCATTTGGTGGTAGCTGGTACGTGCGCTCACGCTGATATACTAGCGAGCTAGCCAGCTGACGCTTTTCTTTCACTATAACTCGTTCAATTGGCTCATAGAGACGGGCGTTCGGACCGCTACTACTTGAAGCAGCGGCCAACAAAAGGGCACCTCAAGTACCACCAGCGGCTACGTCGGTAAAGATAAGCACACGGCGAGAACAGTTAGACGGAGAAAACGACCTTGGCAGTTGCTGAGAGCTCTCTTCAACATGATGTATCGTCGTCGCAATCATCGCCGCGGAAGATCGTCAACCACTTGAATCGGGAGCAAGGACGTCGTGCCCGATCGACCGGGCGCCTACCCGTCTTGTCATCGGCAAGGCCGATGGCGGTTTCATTTTAATGAATGCACGAAGGCATTGGTCCGGAAAGGCTACACGGGTATGGAGACGACGGCCTGGTTTCTTCATTTTAATACATTGGGATAATCAAAACATGGGTCGATCAGCCCTGAAGGAGTTGCTGCAACTGCGGTCATAAGGGCGTCAAGTAGGGCGGATCGCCCTCACTGGGGGTCACTTTACACTTAGATGGATTCCCAGCGCTTCTGTTGATGATCCAGGTCGTGTCTACAATGAAGACCCCAATCAATTATAGGGGCACCAGCACAGTCTATTGCGTTATAGCTTTCGCTGGCTAAGGAAATGATGAAAATATATCATTACAACTAGACCCCAGAGTCTTTCCTTGTCATTCTTCTACTACCCCCCCATACTGTGCCGAAAGTGGCTCTACATTATACATGTTGACAATTCAGACTGTAGACATGCTCGCCCTATCTCTAATAATGACGCTAACAATCCAAATGGTCCCGGATGTACACGCGTCCTCGTTTTACTCGCACTAATCAAAAGAATACCCTCTCCCTTCTCTCTCTCTCTCTGTGTGTCGTTGATGCTCTTTTCGTACATGTGTAATCGATTAGATTTGGACACCGAAATGCCATGCTAGCCGCGCACGCTATACACGCCAACAGCTTCACTTATGTTATGGATGAGAGAAAGATGCGCTTGCCAACACGGTCAACTGTATCCACAATGTTCCATTATCATTTAGAAAGGCTATTTTTTTTTCTATTACTAAATTCATAACAAAATCCTCCCAGAAAAAAAACAAAAACACTGGTTACGAACATACTACTGTGTCATTGTGCGCAGGTGTTTGAGCGGTAGGCAAGTTGTGTTGGCACACATTTGCGCTTGAGGTTCGGCTGCGAGTTGACCGATTCCCCAGGAGGCAATAGAACGGTTGTTTTGAGATGTTTCCATCTCTGAGCATCATCTAAAATCTCCCATCCCATTTTGCTGTTAGGGCTATCGGCAAACATGTACACACAATGTTCCGTAAGATAGGAGGGAGCGGTAGCGCAGGTTACACGTTATTTTGACCAATCGCGCCGAGTACCGCTGCTCCAACTAAATAGTTTATCCTACGTGATTTTTTTTTGACGGATTATGGGTTTGAAAAAAAAAACGCAGCAACCGAATGCTTACGTGTATAAAGTGGTTATTTTTTGTTTTTGCTTGTTATTTATACTTTTTTTTTTTTAATGGATGCAATACTCTGGCATTTGCCTGCAAGGTTCAGAAGAGACGGGTTCTAAGAGCCTTCGGTCGCGGATGCTTGCTTCTCGCCAAGTCCAAACAATTTTCGGTGATGAAATCAAAAACTAAAGACAGATAACGAGTGCGGGACATTTCCAAACCCGTTCATACACACACACAAAATCCATTTGGGATGACTGAACCATCGAGCCTTTGGAATGTTCCAAGACGATCACGAATCATATATAGAATGGAAGGGATGGATGGGGATTTTTTAAGTTTGTCGGGACTGGAGAAGAGTCGGCAGAGAAAGTGCCACGTCGTGCATTCGATTCCATCAAAGAAAATGACAATCACGATAAAATCCAAGTTCGTCGTCGCTACGAGAGGGGACAACAACAAAAAAAAACAAACAAAAAACTCCCCCACAAAAAAAACAAACGACAACAACAAAAAGAAAAGTGAAAAGAAAGGCAAGAACCGAACGCTCGTTTGAAAACGTTGCCACTTGGACGCCCTGGCCGGATATTTAATGGGGGGGGGAAAACCAACAACTTTTCTTTTGCAGCCGCCTCCGGGTACTGGAAAGTCCCGAGGCCAAGTGGCAACTTCCATGTCTCAATATTAATTATGAAATATGACAATAGGCAAACAAATAAAAAACAAAAAACAAGAATCCAATCAACCATTAACGATGGCGTGTTTGAGACTCCAACAGTCATGGAAATACAGACGGTTTTTAAAGGCCCTTTTAACCTATGCACGATTGGAATGCCGTCGTTTTTGACGATCCGATTCGCTCACTAAATTAGACGAAAGGATATTTAAAAAAAAACTGTCAAAACTTTGGTAAAGGCGGTCGTTCAACCGTCACCACTTATTAGTAAATCCAACTATTTACAGCGGAAAAATAAGTCGTTTATCAAACGGAGATGGGGGGGAACGTTGGATTGTTCCGCAGTTAGCATTGAATATTCATGGCGAATTAGCAGTGGGCGAGCGTTTGACACGCGCCAGAGATCAAGTCGATATTTATCTAATAAATCCATAATTCAACAGTTGGCCCTATGTTTGCGAGGGTAGAAAATTAAAAAGGGCTGCGTATGTGAGAGATTACTGAGGGGGGGGGGGATTTTTCTGGCAGCATATGGCCAGTTATTGCCACAAACTCCACGGCCACAAAACGAGGGGGGAGAAGCATCGAAAATAACTTAGCCAACAGATCAACTGTCAACTGGAATCAGCACACACACATATTGTACATATTAAATTATGTTGGTAAGAGTTGGGAAACAGCCCGTTGTGTTCGCATTTCATCTGTTGCAGCCGCTCCGGTTTTTTTAGGGGTCTTCGCAAGCTGACCCCGAGCGACACAGTCCATTGGCCGTCAAATAAACGACAGAAATTAAATGTCGGGGAGGGACATTCGCTTTGTGTAAAGGCGAGAAGAGGGTGAAGTTGACGCAGTATTGGGAAAATAAGAGACGCTCTCCTCTCAGCGTTCCTCTTGTTCGCAATCGCCGAACAAGAGGGCGCACACACTAAACACAGTGATGGAGGGGAACGAGCAAAAAGAAAAGAAAAATGTTCTCTTATTCTCTCGTTTAAAGAGGGAAAAAACCATCTGCCGGGTTTAGTTACGCCCTCTTCGATAACCCGACGACGACCCAAACACGTGACAGATATACATAAAAGGCCGCCTACACAAAGGGGGGATGAAGAGGAAAGAAAAAAAAAAAGCTGAGGGGGAGGTTCATCCTCCCTTGTTCCGATCGTCCCCTCTTTTTTGTATGAATATAGGGATCCAGCCTCTTTTCGATGCACGAAGAACGTTCTCGTGTAAACATTCATCCGTATAGCACAGCTGAATAGACTTTGAAAAAAGGGAAATGTAAAAAAGAAGATCCGCATCCATCCCCTCGTTGAGCTCAAAAGGATAAAACATTTTTTTTTTGCTGTCAAGAGGAGGACGATCTGTTATATCATGTTCTCCACTTTGAATAGCCGTGTGCGGATTTTCTTTCCGTATCCAAGGCAACCGCTGCTACGATCGTTCAAATCACTCGTAGGGATCATTTTTAATTGAGCCATTGATAACTATAGAAACGGAAAGTTCATCACAGTCATTGAGTTACTTCGCTTAGTTATCGTCGCATGGAACAATCAACGAATTCCACGATTCGTCGGCCATCCTTCTCCGTAAAAATCAAACGGGAGTTCAAGGAATTCGATGGGGTTAACGGTTCATCGGATACGCATCCGACCAAAGTAAAATAAAAGGAAAGATTAGGATTCTCTAGCCGGCTACACATTATCTGATTATTTTAACGTGAGAACATCCTCGTTCGTTACCCAATTCGTCGAATTTGCAAGAGTAGTATTTCTTAACCAGCGATTCGTACACACACACACACACACACATAGAGAAACATGAACGCGCAATTCCAAGGCAACCGACTTCCCGGAAGACGACTACCGTGCGATCAACAATCCAGTCGTAAACATCAGAAAGCTGAGACAGATTGACAGGCTAACCGACGAATGCAAATGAGCTTCAGCAAACATATCCATCTATCTCGAAAATTGTTATTTATCAGTTTCTCCTGATCGCCGATGCTTTGGCAACTGAAAAAAAGAAAAAAAAGCTTTTATTTTTGGTTCTATTCTTTATTTTGGCGTGTCTATTGTTTCTTCTCGGAAGACGTCGGTTGCCCCGTTGTTGATGAAGGCGCGACGAAATGTTGTGGGTGAGAGAAAGTTACGTGCTTCTCATAGAGATCGATGCGATTCCTACACTCTCGCTCGCCTATACGATCAGAGCTTTCTCGAAACGCGGAAACGCACGATAATCCCGGCGACCTCTGACGCACCCCTTTGGTTTCCTTATTCCCATATCGATATATGACGATGTTTAAAAAAAAAACAAAAAACAAAATGCGAGTTTGATAGGAAAAACACGCATCGGAAGCATCGAGGAGAAAGAGAGAGAAATCTTTTATAGAGCAGCAGGCGAAAAGTTTAGTGGGTGATTCACGAAATCCAAAAACCGCAACAACTTGTATATACGCCGTACAGAAGAAGGCCGAATATTTAGTATGTTTTCATGATACGAGCTCGTTAGATTCTTTGCTTTCACCCTGAAAACGAGAATCCAATTTTCTTGTTGTTTGGCTGCGTATAGGCCAAACGGGCGGTTGGACACGGCCGCGCTGCTCCGGAAAAAAACAAAAAACAGACACAAACAACCTCGAGAGCCAATAAACAATGCTAATGACAATGGCGATCGTGTAACGTAATTGTGTTCTCGTTATCGTCCACTAGTAGTCGACCATAAGAGCCAACAGATTACGCCATCAAGTATTCTTCCAAAGACTATCACGATGATGAGACTAGCCAAACAGTTTGAGGTGCCCGCGGAAGATGAAGGGCGGTCCCGAGATTATTTTATTTTTTTCTTTTTCCAAAACTCATTATTCTCATTTTCACCGTCTTTTGTTGTAGCATAAACACGGCAATAGAAGAAAATTTTTTCTTTTGTTTTCGTTTGTTCCAGTTATGAGGTCGGCCATCAACATTTCGTTTCGTGATGACTGGAAGGTGGACTCGCATCGTTGATCATCGAGTTCACTAGACTTTATCACGTGTAAGATGCAGGTCTGCCTCCGCTGTATACCGTGCACACTGTTCTTTTGGCATCACCCAGCCCAGGTGGCTATGCCAATGCCCTGCGAGTTTCGAGAGGTCCAGAGCAACCAACCCCCAAAAATCGAATTCTACGAAGAAGATGGCAACGAAGTAACTAATGTTCAGCGGTGAAATTGGCGCCTTTTTTTTTTTTTTTTTGAATGATGGATACGTCAAATAACTAAATAACGCCATGCCTGAAGCCAAAGAGATCTTCGCTAGAACGAAATACGAAACGGGGCGACCTGTGCTGCGATCATACCTGGTGATGATAGGGCGGGGATTCGGTGACGGCGGCGAACCTATTGGCGCTGTACCACGCATCAGAATGCCTCTGGTTTATCCAAATTCGATTGACGCCCGACGGGGCGGAACTGTTGCGCAGTGTAATCGGCGGCAGGTAATGCTGATACTGTGGATTTTTGCGGGTGACGCAAAGCGGATGCTGGTGATGGAATTCGCTGGAAGGCACGCGCTTGATCCGCACCAAACGACAGCCCGTCTCACTCGGCCTGGCGACGCTCATTTCTTTTTGTTTCGTCTTTTTTTTTTTTTCAAGTGTAACCCAAATGACGCATTCGCAACGTGATAATTTGGTCTTTTCTTGAAGGATTTGATTGTTTGCTCTTTTGTCAGCTGGCTCTCAATAAAGGAAAAATCTCGTTCCTCTACCACCCGCGCACTGAGCAATAACGTCACTAGGTCGTCTGCCTCAACAAACGGAATCCGTTAGGCTCACTATTATTAATTTTGATGAGATGCATCAGCAACACCAGATGCTGATGCCACTGTCAAGATGAAACGGAATCCTCCGGGCGATCAGGTATGTAAGGTAGTCGTCGAATGAATGATCAACGGCCATAACGGCAAGTTTTCACTCCAACAGCAATTTCCTTGTCCGTCTTTCAAATTCACGTTTTTTAAATAACAAACACGTTGAGAGAGAGAGAAAGAACTAAACTGAGAGAGCGAACGATTCGTGCGTACTGATCTGAGCAAGGACGGCACCGAACTGTCAGATAGCCCCACCGCAGGACTCGAACATACCCCACTAGTCTGCTAACCCTGAGTCGCTGGATAACACCCGGCGTCAAGCCAAAGACGCAACAGAAAGAAGGCGGCCTCAACACTACGCCCGGATTGATTTGTTCTTTCCTCGAATTTTTCGTTTTTATATTCAATTTTGAATCCCCCTTTTTTTTGTAGGTAATATTATTTATCTTTTCTCAAGTGAATAAATAAATCGAAACCCTTTCTTTGTTTTGCTATTCGTTTTCGAAGTATTAGCTTAATGCATTTGTTAATCACACGGGATTTGAACTGATTTCCATGTGATACGAGGCACTCATTGAACTCGAAAAGCCAGCTGCCTAGCAAGAAAAAAAGCTTCTGGGATGTTGAAGAGACTGGTAGAGGCTTTTAGTGCTGGTGAACGTCCTCGCTTCTCGGCTCGTTCACCTTGCCACGTCTTCAAACGCTCTTTACACGCAAACACAAATGCACACGCTGGACAGAGACAGACGCCCATCCATGTAGTTTGTTTTCGTTTTTGCATTCGTATGTTTTATTTCTCATTTATTATTATCATTTTTTTTTTTTTTTTGTAAAGCGCTAACAGCGTGAGATTAGCATCGTCAGCATCCGCCTAATAAGCAACTTTTCATAAAGTCGATCCGGCAAGGGTCGAAGAACAAAAGACCCTTTGCCCGTCATTTTGAGTAGGCTCCATCAGCAGGCATATTTTGGTTGAAAGTAGTAAAAAAAAAAAAATCCCGCTTTGAAATCGACTAATGAAGTCCCGTGGTTGCGTTCATCACAAACGCACGTACCGCTCGAAGCTAACGATCCAATGACGTGACTGTCTTGTTTTGTTCCAACTCTTTAATAGCTCATTTTAGCCGTGAAACATACGTATACACATCCACATGCAGACACTCGAGAAGAATACAGCAACATAAGAAATAAAGGTATCGGCTCTGATGGAGCGTGAATAATCAGTCTCGTCCCAGAAACCCGACACCGAACGAGACGCTCGGCGTCGACGACGAAGGGCGGCCCGTGATTTGATCAGCTCACGTTTTGGGCTTTTGTTTTTCCCATGACGATTGCGACGTTCGTCCACCTTCCCCCTGCTGCTACGCTGACTGATTTGAGCCTACGAATTTTTTGGGAGGGAGATGTCGGACGAGATTCTACACAGCATTATTACACGGTGTCTTACAGAATACGAAGAGAGTCTGAGACTATAGAAATAGAAGGAAAAACAATTCCCAGGTTCTGTACGGTCGATCGTGCACGACGATAGAAGCAATAACCTAAACACCTATAAGCTGTGACAAGGCCGGCCAGTAGGTACTGGGACTCTTGTGAGGATCTTGACCGCAGCACGATAGAATCGAGCTCACTTAAATGGCGTGACGTTAGCTTGTATACTTGTTTCTATCCACCATTCCACATACATAAAGTGCATATGTGTGTGAAGGATACGCGTAACATAAAAATGAAAAAAAAAAAAAAGGCCAACATTCGGACAAACGACAGATGGTACTGCTGCTGCCTCTTCATCTACCTCTTCTTGGTTTTTCTCCTCCTACTTTTCCCCTATTCTATTTGCCCCTTATTTATTTTCTATTTTTACTATTTTTTTTTTTTTTTACTTCTTTGAAAATGTGCAATAAATCGCGGCTGCTCCGTCACGGTCAGGTGAGTGAACTTGGCACTGGCCTTCCATCTTTTTCTTCCGCTTCCAATGTTGGCCTTTTTGTTACACGTTTGAACGACCAGCCCCGTCCGCGTCTCTAGTGTTTACACCCAAAGCTTGGGTTTTTTTTTCAAAAGGGTGAATTATAAAACTATACACGTAGCTATTTGGGCAAACTAAATGATAAAACTGATTCAAGCAATGATGGAACCAGGTGCGCGTCTTCGAAATGTAGAAGAATTCCGGTGTAATTCGACTTGTTTCTCTTTCTTTTTTTCGCTACTCTTTACGACATAATAATGTGAGAATTCAACTGGAAAGTAATCGAATTTTTTTGCAGTATTCGCACGTTTTTGTTTTCTCCGGTGTTTTTTTGTTTTTGTCACATCTTTTTATAAGAGCAGATTTTCTCCATTGTTATTCAGCTGATCGAAAACGCCTCTCGGAAAGAGAAAGAAACAACAGCAAAATGATCCGAAACGATTAACATGGAGACCTTTTCATTACTGCGTGGATTCATCACAGCGATACAAATTGCTTAAGAGTCACCTTTTTTTTTCTTTTTTAAAAGTGAAATTGGGTCAAAAAGTTCTACAAAATATCGCTGTTTTCTTTTCCATCCACATCCTCAAATAAAAAAAAAGCGATTAAGCGATTCACCTTTGAAATATTTTGATAGCGGTGAAAGAATTTTTTCGTTTAAAAATAAACAAAAAATCTGATGCGCTATGGAAGAATTGTATGAAAAAAAAAAAAAGGAAAGAAGGTGTCCTCTTGTTTGCCGACGGGCTCTCGAATTATGAGCCATATTTCGCCCTGTTCACGGTATTCCAGGCATACCAGCGAGAAGAGACGTTAATTGCACGCTTTCAGGAAAAGGAACTTGTGAGGATATACAGCGTGTATACTATACATGTAAATGTATAGTAAACATCTTTCTTTCTTCTCGTTTTATCGCCTTGTACTACACTTCTTTCAGTTAACGTTAAGTACAATACCCGAAACCGGGTCAACCGGAGCCATTTTTTTTTTTTGATACATTTCCGAACCAAGATTGTGAAGGAAACGCGCTCTGCCACCTAACCATCCACCACGGAACAGGCACGGTTACAGCATAGACAATTCCCAATTATCCTCCTTGGCTTTAGATTTTTTTTTTTTCCTGGTGTGGTGACAAAACGTACGACCGTGCTAAGCCGAGGAATTGCTTACACAACGATAACGAAATGAACAACATCGACATACGCACGTCTATTTTCATCGCATCAGTCGTCAACTTCTACTTACGATTCTCCTCGTAGGAAACCTTGACAGCTCTCTAATCGGGTAAACTTTATCCAACATTTTGAAGTGAACGATCGATTCACTACGGTAGTGGCGGAACATTTTTTATGTTCAAATTACAACCAAATGTTGGCGGATGAAATGAAAGGCGGAAGCGCGTCACGTGTGCTCTCACCGAACAGAGAATGACGGCGCGGAAATACGACGCTGAATATTTAGCAAACGGACTGCCGGATGCGCATTCGAAACGCGCACACGTCAGTTTCCCCGAGCCGGTTTGTTTTTTTCTCAACAGGAAAAACAAATTAAAGGAAGAATTTAATGTGACGAAAGAGGAACTTGCGTCTAAAAGCAGAGAAGTATTGCATCATTTCCATCTGGGATTCAAAACATTCTGTTACTTTCTATCAATAAAGGAAGTTGTTGTTCAACATGTATGACACGGCTAATACCGCTTCTGGTTTTTTCGCCTCCCGCCTACTTTCTCAACTGCCAAATTTACGTTTATACGAAGTATAGAGATTTTCAGGAAAGAAAGAAAAAAAACGAAATCATAAGTTACAGACTGCTGTCATAAGCGGGCCGTTTCTTAGGTAATTGACGTGAAGGCTGTGAAAAGTGCGGCTTCATTTAGTCGAACCAGGTCACCAACCACCACGGCATGTAAAAAAAAACTATCCTGCACTTTCAGCCAAACTCGAAATATATATATATATATAAATCGAGCTCGAGATTGACCTTAAAGACCTCGTCGGTCTCTTTTTTTTCTTCTTCCAAAACCTCAGCTCGTACTGATGTGACGTCTTTCTCGGTCTCTCTTTCCCTCCCTTTTTTCACCTAACTGACAATGAAAGTAGGCTGACACATTTCCCACCTGCCGATGATCGCTCGACTTCCCAATTCGAGCGTCAGGTAAGCATAGTGTTCAACCTTACACCGTATACCACCTCTCGTTTTTTTACACTGAATTCGAACTCTTCTCACGACTGAGCCGATTCTGACAGATTTTTACGGGCATCCGTATAATTTATCACTACACGCTATTAGCTGTCTCGCATTAACGCCATCGATACTAAAGTTGCATAGCAGGATCACGTCGGAGAAACAAAATGAAAGAGGGTTTGTAGAATGAAAGAAAATATCTTTCGAACTTACCTGGGCTAGTATGAGGAATCGTTGAAACTCTCGCTGTTGCGACTTGGCGGCGGCTAACGAGTCGGCCAGCGTGACGTGATAGCGTGACAGCGTTTCCTCACCTTTCCGACACAGCCAAGAAAGGATCTAGAATAGGAAATGCAAGTCTGTGTTTTAATATCTTGTGATTGGAATGTGGAACGGCGATCAAGTGGCAGACTACCTGAAACAAGATTCACACGTAATAGGGATAAGAGAACGAGTGAGCAATCGACCCCTGCGCCGTTCCCATATTGCGTTGAAGCAGGTCGACAGGTGTCGCGTGCATTTAACGAACAAAGAAAAGTTTCAACAGGTGCAGCACAGTCTTAAAAATTTTGTGTCCCTTTACTGCATTTGTGTATTTTTTGGATTCACATGACGCGGACGAAGTCTTTTATTACGGCCTATCAATACAGCGTTTTACACTCTTTTGAATTCGATAATAAAGAGAGTCAACAGGCAGTTTTGTCTATGTCATGTGAATCCTCAAAACCTTACGAAACTAATATTTACGTGGACCAGCATAAAACGTTCTTTTTTTTCTCTCAAATGGGTTTCAAATCGCCAAAAGACAGTCGTAACCAGTATTACCTGGTTAAGAAACATGACAGGTAACAGACTTCGCATGTGCAGACGTAATAAACTTGTTCATAACAATGCCATCTACTGTTTGCATAAAAACTTTTTGGTTAACGACACCTAGTGGTGTTTTTAACAACTCCACCTACGCCATCTAGCGGACATAAAAGTCATAGTGTTTTTTTTTTCCAAAGAAGAAAACAAAATTATCGGTTGATGAGCGCTTTTGAATTCCAGCCTTCAAACACGCAAAACAAGCAAAAAAAATTTAAAAAAAGGGTGTAATTATCGTTTGCACTGACAGGTATAATTAATAATAACTGAAAAGCTTTCCCAAACGGTCTCTCTGCAATAATTGCCTAATTACTATCCTACCGGAAGGCGTATAATTAAATTATGTACACGAAACTTCTCTTTATCATAAGAATAAATCAAATTTATGGCTCGGAGTTACATTAGCAATGGTTGCTGGAAGAAGCGCACATTGCGTACTTAACACGGCAGTTAATATTTATTTCGGTATTGCTCCAGTGGTTGTCCGCAGAGTGAAAACGATCTGCGTGAAAGCTGACCACCATCGCCACCGCCATTTCGGCGGTGCCGACATGAACAATGCAATATCGAGCTCACGAGTTCCTAATGCAGAAGCGGCAATGCAAAGTTTTCGTTCTAGGTCGCAGGAAGAGACATCAGAAAAGGGAAATAATTTTTACCCGCAAACTAAATAGCCTACGCGTGAAAAAAATAAAATAAAAGGGAAATGGGGTAAAACGAGAGCCGGCAGAAAAAATGTGGAACATGTGTAAGTTACATTGTACGTGAACATATGCATGCATGTGTAGAGATAGGGTGCAAGCAAGCCAGTAGTTGGGTGGAGCCCTAACAGTGGGAGCCGCAGGCTAAGGGAGCGGAACAACCGGGACAAACTAACGGTAACGCGATTTTTCAAACTGATTCGCCTATATATTTATATAGTTATGATAACTGGCAAAAAATTACTGCGTGCGAACATACAATCTTGGTGAACGTCCTCTAGCTTTTCAGCATTCCATTCGCATTTTATTCGCTAATCAGCTAATCCCCGCGAGTTTCAACATTCAAATGTACTGTTTTTCTCTCTTGAAAAAAATAAAAAATTCATTATCACGTTAACGACAATGATAATCAAAGAACGAGAAAAAAAAAATTATACCGTTGATGCAGCATTTAGACAGGTTGTGTGTGCGTGTATCAAGATCACCATCAGAACCAACTGTAATTCCCACCTATGGACGGCCCCGGAACGGAACAAGTCCGTTTGACCTCTGAACCCGACCCATCAAACCCAAGTAATTAGTTTATACCGTTAGATTTAATCACAAGAAGCAACAACAAAGCACTATCAAGAACGTGATGCCGGCCCATGGAAAATTCTCGAGGTTAATGGGACAACCCTCCTGAAGCTACCGTGGTAGTTCCCCAAAATACTACAGATTAACGCATTTCATTAGACACAGCTGGGCTTCCGGTCTGATCGACTCCAACGGTACATTTCCGTGGCTCGGTAAGCCGGACGGAAAGATAAAAGAAAAGAAAAAAACAACACCAAAGAAGTAGGTACATGTGATGGTTCTCGACTAGTTCATGTTCATCGTGATCGTCGATTGTGTATACATTCCATGACCGTGTCCCTTATCGATAAACACATGTTGAACTTTTGGCTGTGTGGACCACACGCGTCTTGAATGGAGGAATACCACAGGTATAGAGCGAAAGCCAATAAGCATATGGGAATAGGCATATGGCTAAAGAGCATTTCGTTTGATCGATGAACGCGTCATTGGTTCGATCGAGCGAGACAAACAAAATACCAATCGAATAGTAATGCATGATGTATGGGCTCTGTCCAGCCGGTTCAAGAAAAAACAGAAAAAGGCAACTCGTTCGATTTCTCTTCGTGCATATACGGCGACGTTAACAAACCAAGATCTATACGAGTTTCAGATGGAAAAAGACATGTAGAGCATGTAACGTGTGCTATATGCAAAGGCGTAGGCTAGAGAACAGCTTGCAAGCGTGCGTTATGTTTAATGAGCTGTTTTGATCCAGATCAGGCTCGGCTAATTATTCGCACGTTAACTAGGAGAAAATTGACGTGTAAATCAACAATAAAGAGGCCTGAACGTCACTACATCGCATTAAAAAGCGTTCACAATTCCAAATTCGTCTGGGGAAGAACAAAGAACAAAGAAAACGGCGGAAAAAAGGATAAACAGAAAAAAAAACGAAGGAAAATTTGGTGTAAAATTATGGAGCGACACAAAAAGAAGAAAAAAAAGGAAGACGAAACCATCACGCTTGGACGAGCGTGACGAAGTACGAGAAAGTATTACAACTCTCTGTTGTCCATTTCCCATTGCGATGGACTCTGAACGAGTTCGTTAGAAATGTTATTAGGTAACCACCACCTATACGAATGGTGTACTCTTCCCCATTAAACCAAATTAGCAGTCTTTTCAATGTAATAACAACTACCAATTCAAACAGTGATCAGCGGGAAATCGCCTGTTTTTTTACGACAACCTAATCACATTGTATCTTATAGCCTATTCTTCGATTTTGACGTGATTGCTGATCATCTGATTTGCCACCCACAAGCGGAGAAATCTTGTCCCATTCCCCGTGAAACGAAGGATCGTATAGACGAGTCCGACTAATTACGATGAAACCTTTGGTAATTTGAACGAAAGGGTTCAACGATGAGGATGTCACATGATCTGAATGAAAGGGGGCAGTAGTGATAACTGAGCCATGATTTCCTGCTACTGGCGTTCGATTCGTAAAAGAGCGAACGCAAGAGGAAAAAAGAAAAACACATTAAACGCGTGAGAAACGTGAACACATCAGCATTCACGCCCATGCAGTTGTGCCGATTCGGCCAAATATCTTCTATCCCGCGTGGCTTTCCCCAAGACTTCGAATAACGTGTGGGGGCCTCTTGGTGTTCAAAGATGGTCTTGGATAAGGAGACCGTCACCTCATTAACCATTCTCACATAACGAAAACAAAACAAAAAAAACTTTTTTTAAACATCGTTTTCCATTTTTTTTTTTAATAGCTATTTCCGTGTTGCACCGTCTGCTTCCCAGTAGAAAGATAGACGTGTACCCACCACCCATTCAAATTTTTAACTCCCAGCACGAAGTTTCGGAACTGCGGAGAAAATGGTCGTTATCTTAAATATTAGCCTAAATACGCATGCCAGTATACTCAGAAACATCGTCATCTCAAGCCCTCCTTGAAATCTAGAGACAGTGTGTTTGTAGGGATGAGGAGGAAACCATTTAAGGACAGGTCTGGTATATACATGGGAAATGGTGCTACCAACACAAACGTTCTCCTCCAATGATTTTCACGACTCGGAGTCGCCGACAATTTGGTTTTGATCTGTTGTTTGCTTTCTTTTGCCTCGAATAATGGTTCCCACTTCCCACCCAGTGAAGGATATTTACCTATTTATAAGAGACACACTCCCACACGTGTACATCCTCCCTCTTCAAAGGCATGACTTGTTTAGTTGTTTGGCTTTGCCTTTTTTTTTTTTTTTAACCGTTCTCTTGCAAGTCCATGATAATGATGGACTTCCCCTATACGATCATTACACGGGTAATGTAACAAAAAGCTCCATGACCAAGTTTCCGCGTGAATCTCATAGGCCTACTCTCTCTTTTTCCTTCGGGTTTTGCTCATTATTCGGTCTACAAAGCCATCAAACCATATACATAACAATGTAGAACTGACCAAAAATACACTGACATACTAATAGAATAGATCCCTATGCAATAGACCTACTCACAACATGCCTAATATCACATATATATATATATATATGGTGCCCATATAATTGAATTACAACAAATAAACCTTATACGTATTCTTAATAATTACCGGTATCCAGGAATACTTTCCCGGCAGGGACAGGCGGTGCTGAATGGGTAACAAATCGGCCCGTTGACGTGTATCACGAAATGATAATCCTTTCTGTAAGTCAGGTCGAGCCATGGTTTGGATAATCAAAAGAAACGACACCGATAACGGGATCGACGGAAGATTCCAACCCAGAAACTCGAGACCGCCGATGTAACAACACACGTGGTGGGTTCCGGAAACACGATTTCAAACGTGCATTTCCGACACGCAAGGTGGGAGAACACGAAGAGAGAGAGAGAGCTAGATACACACGTTGTGACGTTGTTGCTGCTGGACGAGCGACTGGCCAGAGTAGGCTATCGACGCTATGGTCACACGGGCGCCGGCAGCGTTAAACATGGAACCCAGCATTGGGTTCCAGAGAAACTACACGCACTGAGACCTACTGAACGACTCGGCTCGCCCACCACCGACCCCGCAACTCATTCACAAGCCCTTTTTTTTTTTAATCCATTAGCCGAGTGAATATGGAAATGATAATTACTCTGGCATTGCCATTCGTTTCAATTCAGTCGTTCTCCTTCACCTGCCAACGCCAAAATCAATGTATCACATCAGCACGTGACTTTGACGTCTTCATAAATTTCCCGTTATCAACGAAGGAAGACAACAATCAAAGGTAACTACCTTCGAGATAATAAATCCAAGTGTTTGAGTTTAAATCAACAATCAAAGTCTCGGCGTTATATTCTTATCGAGTGATGGAATTCATCTCACATGATTTTTCATTTCCTCGTCATTTCCATGTACATTATACCTGTGTCTACCCCCAGACTTTTATCCTATTGTTCCTTCTTTCTTTTCAACCTTCCTCACTGTTTCATGATAAACCACGACATCCTCTTTCATACCTATTTGAATACAATGCTAAAAAGCTCTCTAACATTTTTTGTTTTTCTATTTTCTTGTTTTTGTTTTTTTTTCCTCTTTGTTTTAAAATGTGTCTAAGTCGATGTAACGAGGTAAAAGTCGTTAGAAAACCAACGGATGGATTGTGTCTAATCCTTTAATGGTGTGGTCTCTCCTATACAGGTATACATAAACCCACCCAAGACGTCAACGACCTAACCAAGCCCCTCCGGAAGACCAATTTCTTCCTTCATTCTACCCTACGCCCCCGCACTAACACGCTAAGAGGGCGGAGTAAAATACACACTAATAAAAAAAAAAGAAATGGAAAAAAAAAAAAACTAATATAACAAACCATTAAACCGACGTGACTTTAACCCCTCAACGATTATCCACCGGCGGTTTTTTCTTATTCTTTTCCTGTTGAATCCTTAAAAGCTCTTTTGCTCGATCGAGGGAGGGAAAGGTGCGTGTCGAGATGTTCCCGACGTGACTGTGAAGCAGAGTAAACTCGACAAAGGTACATAATTTCGACTTGATCGCGCACTTTCAAATAAGTCATGTACCATCCAGCTCCTCCCCCGCTGAGCTATAAACTATTGGGCTTCTTACTCTCCGACTTTAGAGGTCACTTGGAAAAGCTCGACGAACTGCGCACGGGTCATCGCCGTCTTC
The DNA here is from genome assembly GCF_020631705.1 of Daphnia magna. NCBI lineage: Eukaryota > Metazoa > Arthropoda > Branchiopoda > Diplostraca > Daphniidae > Daphnia > Daphnia magna. Next base: position 28,399 of record NW_025533205.1, on the reverse strand, counting down.
TTTTCTAAAACGCAACGGCGCATCGTCCTTTCTTGAATATGTTCAAATCTCTAAATCGTTGTTATATAGGGCCTATACATATTCCAAGTTTGCAGTGTCACGCGTCGACACGAATTCTATGGGGTTTGGCCGCACAGCCAACCCGCAAAGGTATCGCAGCTTCTCACGGTCACACCTTCACGGCCGGGGGGAGCTGACAGACATTCATTCACAATATGACAACAGGCTCGAGATTTATGAGCATTACGAGACAAGAGGTTGGCGCACTCAAATAAAAGTTGCCTGTTACGGCAAACGAAACGAATCGATCAGTGTTTTCTTTATTGTTTTTTTTTTTTTGCCTACGACCGACCGGCATCGATAGAAAACTTTCTTATGAGTCGGGATCTTTTTCTTTAACGTTCCTTCACACGGGAACGATACAAAAAAAAAAAAAATAAATAAATAAGGCACAGAGTAAGAGAAAAATGAAAATTCGAATTCGCCGGGACGTTGCGCGTGTTTGTACACACCCATCCAAGAGTGAACGAGGAGGCGATGAGGATAGGAGTGGTGATGGTGGTAATAGTGTCTAGTGGGATGTTGTCCGTCTTTCACCCGGCTGACAAGACTTGTCTTTCTAGGAGGGCCGTTTCATTCTTAAACTTCTAGTTCGAACGGCACGATGCCGCTTGGTGGGTTTCATCCTTTTGTATGGTAATGAGTAAAGGGCTACAACCAGGAAGGGAGGGATGACCAGCAACTCAAAAACTTGAACGAACTTTTAAAAAAGAAAAAGAGAGAGAGACGATGAAAGAGAGTGCTGACTGGTGGACAGCCCCGTGATTTGCGGCCAACCTTCTTCCCCCGCTATGGCTTTTAATCTTGAATTGTGACTGTTAATGCTGAAGGTTGGAAAAAAAAAATACAGAACGGGAATACAAAACAAGAAAGAAACCCTTGCAGGAAAAAAGCAAGAAAATAATAAAAATGGCGCCACTCTTAAAGAAAAAAAGAAAAAAAGTCGGAATGCCCCATGGAATCTTTCAGCGACCTGAGCTGGATAGATTGCGTCTTCGACGATAATGTCTACAGAAATGGATTTACATTCCTGTTCATCTGACAGCTTCCCCCATTTTTTTGTTCGGCAAGTTGAAACAACGGAACGACAGGCCGACCGTACACATTTCAAACACAACGGCAAAACAAAAAAAAACGAGAAAGAAAAAAAAACATAACAAAACATGGTGATTAACATTTTTGAAAAGAGAAATGCCAATGCCTGCACGGGTCGATAAATTAACACCTCACCGGGCTTGTTTTTCCCCCCTTCTCGTCATGAATATTCATCTACAGGGAGCACAGTTTGCCTTTCTTGGACACTGTGGGGAGTCCACATTTTAGACCTACGATAAAACCGCGGACTTAAATAGATGAACTAAAACAACGTCCCATTTTCCCCCGAAGATCTATAAGGAGCGCACCGCTGAAAATCGAATGAAAATTTCTGTTTCCTACCTGCCGACATGCGGAGAGGGAATCGCCATCGCCGATGCGTGCGGCGCCGTCGTCGACGTCGTCACAGCCTTCCTGGCTGGTCGTCGGCAGGGGCGACGGCAGGTGCTTTTCCAACTGGGCTCTGCGCCGCTCACAGACCCGAGCCAGTCGGCCCACGCTCCGTTGGACTTCGGCGTACAAAGCCGAACAGCGCTCCATGGTTTCTCTGGAAACAAAAGTCGTAAAAAGAAAGAATACAAACGTAATGTTACCCATATCAAAGTCGTAAATTCTTTCAATCCCCCCCCTCCTCAAAAATGTCAAGAGTTTCTCCATAAAGGAAATGGAAAACCAAACTATATAACAAGTGATACGAAGAAAAAAGAAATTCAGTCAGACTCCTTTTTTCTTTTCTTAATGATTATTCGTAGAATTTCGAATAGACCGTTGCCATAAGTGGCCGACTAGAGCAATATATACATTTCTTATTTCACTAAGGGAATGCCTTCATTGTCTTGATGTCTTTCGAAGCCAAGGAATGAGTCTTTTCACCTTTCGTTTGGGAGAGAAAAATAAAACCTTGAAAACGCGCTGTTTACCCATTTTAAGATGATTTCGTTATCCCCATTGACCGACAGCGGTCAAACGATGGAGACCTATTTCGGATCGGTCAAGGATATTTATCTAGCAAGCTGGGTTCAGTGCTTGGCAAGCCTTGACGACTTAACAGATGGGCCGTGCCATGTCATCTGGCCAACTGATAAATACGGACTTGGCTCCAGAAGAGAGGGCCAATTCTACAACTGTACATGGAAATGCGGACATACCATCAAATGCGCATTCCACACGCTAATACGATAGGGCACTCCACTTGTTATTAATGCGATATGCGTCTCTTTCGTCAAGGTGAAATACTTCGCGTCTCGCATACCGAAACTGCACGCCGATAACAACTTTTCAAGAAATCAAGTTCCTTTTGCCGTGTGTAGATGGCGTGATGATATGCTTTGACCGCGGGAAAAGAGAAAAATCAAACTGGAAAGAGCCTTCATGTACCGTTAAGCAAGACAAGAGAATTTCAGTCAAAACCAACAGCAACAAAAAAAAACGATGTTGGCATACAATTCAGGATTTTTGTTTTTCTGATTTTCAAGTTCGAACGACCTGAGCATGGTATTCGTGATGATTGATTAAAGCGTGTGAAAAAAAGGAATAAGGGAATGCACTCACCTTGCGTCGACATTGTCGCCTCCCAATCGGGTTTTGGCGTTGCTGACCTCTTGGAGAATTCGAGGTCCCTCTGCGAGCAGACCTATCAGATCTGGATTGCAAGAGCTGGCGTTGTATAGTTTGTCTAATTCTTCGAGGGCCGATTGAATCTGGAGGGTGCGCCAGGCGGACTGGTCGTCGCCATTTGACTCCGGACGGAGCTAATGACTTGGTACAGAACTTTACTTCGCTGACGGCATGAACTGAGGAAAGGCTCCACAATCTGTTGAAGAAAAAAGAAAAAAGGGGAAACACAAAATGATGGATTGGATTTTCTTTGGTGTACACACACACAGCTCTCAACACAGTGGGGAGAGAAAAAAAGGAAAACACACAAAAAACTAAACAAAAATGGCGGCTAAAGTCCAGGTCATTCACGACACAGCCGCGTCCCAGGCCTTGTCTATTTATGCAGAACTCGTCGAACAAGGAGAGTAGTCGATTGTGTGTTTCTTCCTTTCATTCCCTTTACATTCCCCCCTTTTTTTTTCTTCTGTGTCTCCTGCAACACTCTCCACCTCTACTGTCTCTGAATCAACTGGAATTCCAGTCAGCCTGACACGCAGCACTGCAGTCCGTCGAATATGCCCCGATACATACGGTATATACTTGAGCACGAAGAACCGGAATATTACTGGTTTATTTGCTTAGTTACAAAGACCATTTATGCCGACAGTTATCAAAACGATCGGGACCCATTGGGACACACGGCAACCTTGCTCAAACCCTTTCCCAAATACCCAAATACATCTGAAGCGACAGAGAATGCCAATCCGATTCTTTTACAGTCCCTGCATTTCAGACTGCATCGTAATAGTCAATAATCACGAAAATCTGCAGTCGGAACCCGACACACATGTCACCAACATTTTAGCATAGTCTCTCTCTCTCTCCTTTTTCTCAATCGGCAAATCTTACTAACTCGGTCGAGTTGGTCAACGTTATTTCAGAATTTTCCGATGCCTGTCTCACATCCTCTTTCTTTCTCTCTCTTTCCTCGCGTTATTTTCTTTCGTTTTGGAACCAGAGTGTGGGAGAAACGAAGAGAAATAGGTTGATGATCAAACCTTGCGGAACGCGATCCAGTCGTGCTGATTGTGAGCAATGGGACCACCGCAGCAGCCCAGCGAAAGCGCCACGGCCAGCCTCTCGCGCAGCTGACCGATCGACGTAATGACGTCACACTAAGAAAAACCAAAGGAAAAAAAAAAAAAAAATTAGAAAACCAGAACATCATCAATGCATTCGTAATCGATTGGAAGGTCTGGCATCGACAGACCACGACACTGATCAATTAAAAACATTTTTATGGCAAAAAAGAATAAATAATAAGAAAGAAATGTTTTACCGTTCGACCAGATAGTCTCAAATGGGTTTCAGGGACAGCCCCGCCTTCGCTCCAGATGACGACATCATCGATACACTTTTGCTGGCGTTCCTGTACGTGTTAGCGCGTCCCAAACAGGACAAACAAAAGGAAAAGACAATTCAGATTTAGTCAAGCGATTCATATCCTCTCGTCAAATAGGTGCAACTACGTGAAAATGGCACAGGAGTTGCTCGATCAATCCGAAAGCGCTGCTGGACTGGTCCGGTCGGCCGACGACCAGTAATATGAGTCCGTTCTTTGCGGCCGATTTGCGAGGCACGGTCTGATAATAGGCAACCAGCTGGGCCAAGTGGGAGACGGGCGGTAGGTGGCTCCGTAGGAGGGACAGTTCAGCCACGACCAGAGCGCGACCGCGGTGTCGGCAACCCGGCAGGTAAACGCCGCAATCCATCACGAGTGGGCTCAGACTCTCGACAGACAAAGACTCGGCAGTCATCCGGCCGGCCGTCGTGTGTACCGCCAGCGGCGCCGCATCCGCCGCAAGACTATTGGGCATCTTTTCTTCTAGGTTATACACACACACGCGCGCATAAATAAAGAGAGACACGAAAAGAACAAGACAAACCGATCAGCTTAGCTTTGTTGACATTTCCGATGAACTTAGATATACTACTGCAGATATCTGCGTCCCCTTTCCCTTTATTTTTTCTTCTTTTCCTCTTAGTTTTTCTTACTTTGTCTAACTTTTCCTCTTTTCCTTTCTCATATCTGGCATCGGCGAGAAAGTCTTAGCATCCCAGACGACAACAATCGCTTCACATAATTAACGATGTTGTATTCAGATTTGCGCTTTTCGCTTCGGATAAAACCCTCCGTAGCTAAGGCATTCTTTTTTATTCATCTCCGTATCTTTATTTTTTGTTTTTCCTCGTTATTTTGCATGCGCCATGCTAATGGGCTAAGTGGACTCGAGTTTATGCGCTCAACTCCTAATATATAAGGTGGATCCTGGCCAGCTTATCTCTATTTCTAGGCCGTGTAGTGGCATCGGCGAGCTCACGACCACATTTTAAATGATGCCATTCGCCCGTTTGCTCACTTCCCATTATGGCCACGTCCATATATCAACGAAAAACATGTGCTGTTCGTCACGGTCCAAACGACTCGAAAAACAAGATCTGTTTATACTCGTTACGTTTTTTTTCTTTCGAGTCTTCAAATCTTAAAAGTTCTAAGGATTTCTAAATCAACAGGATAGAATAATAAAAAAGCTAAGTCGCTGTTACTAACACGGCCGATAATGGACAGAAAAAAAAATAAAAATTTACCTTTGATTGTTGATTCGTTTTCTTTTGGCTGAACGATATTTTCTGGCTGGACGCCAGAGTGGGTTTGGTCGAGTCCGGAGGTGGTCGACGAAGCTGGCAACACTAGCGCTTTAGCGTATTCGTGAGTATCGTGGCAACAGTAGCCGTCGTCGTCGTCGTCGCTGACATCACTATCGATATGCGGCAGCGATTCGGCCCACCGATCAAGGGCGCAAGTTTGAGTCATTGCATCATCTCGGTCGTCTTCGTCGTCAAAAACAGGGATAGTATCATTAACACCACTTGTCACGACCACTCTACTGTCTTTGCAACTGCTGTTGCCGTCCGGAAGCCATGGCAATTGGGTTCGTAGCCCAGTCCTAGTATTCTGCCAAATAAGGGTGGATGGGGCAAGGATAGAAAGAAAAAAGAGCAAAATGAGCATTTTGGAACACAAGAACTAATTTATGCTCGAGTGAACAGTCACGTTTGGACAATCTTCAATATTTTTAAACGTTCCAAAGTGATGTAATTGTCGCTTTTGGGTAGATTAAGGTTAAGAAACTAGTGCTGTCATAATGGACTCATCTTGGGGGGCCCCATTGAACCGCTGATTGTTCCATGCGTCAGCCGGCCATTCTGGCTATACAAAACAACAACATCCTGAAAAGGAATGAACCGATTTGTGTTGCGCTTCTTTTCTTTCGCATTTCATTTTCTTGAATCGCAAAAGAGAATCAAAAAGTTGATAACTTTCACCTATAGCGCGTTTGACACAGTGTCGTAGTGTCGGAGGTGAAAGTGCAGAAAAACACGAAGATGGCTGTGTATTGTCAGAGTGTGTACGTATTTGGGTTCGTTGATTTCCCCTTCTGCGGCTTGTCGGCCCCCCCCTTCCGCACAATCAGTCTATGTAACCATACTATACATTGTCAATGACAGTTGGTTTGAAAGTATATAGATGGGCGGCTGCAAAACAAGCAGAAATTTCTTCCTTGTCCAAATGAGCAAACACAAAAGAGAGCCAACCGTCAACGAGTCGAGTGTCACTTGCGAGTGCTGCGTCAACACTCGTTGCTCGCTGACTCGGACGGGGTGTCGGATGACGAGGACAACAATTCTCGAATTGCAGCAGCTAGTTTTCCATCTCTACTTACAGAAAACTCAAAAACAGCAGCCGGTCGATTTGGCGATGGCCGTTCGGATTGTTTGAAGCCATTGTTGGTGTTCAGCTTTTACAATATGAGAAACCACACATGGTGGGTGATGCTATTGCTGTTTATAATGCGCGCCATTTTCAGTTTTAAAAAAAGCTTTCATCGTTCGATCGTTTCCCCTTTTATTTTTTTTTGCTTATTGTGTATTTTTGTAAACTTTTCCCTTTTCTCTTTTTTCACTTGTTCTTTTTTCTGTTCGTGATGGGTGCGAGGTCATAACGCGGGAATCGTCCGGGGTCGTTCGTCGACGAGTACTAACATCCGTTAGTTAAAAACCTTTTAAAAACGATCGAGTCGTGAACTTTTGCGGTCGCCTCCTCTTTAACACGCACAACTCGTTGAGACTTTGTCGTTATTTACGGGGCCGGTAACCTATTAGTAGGTCTTTTCTTTTTTCTTTTTTTTCTTCAATCCATGCGGTCAGAGAATAGCAGCGAAATGTGATGATACACGCATTAGTACATTAGCCCTTCAAGATCAAAAGGGAAACCCAAAAAAATAAAATTGTACTTGCGATATTCAAAGTTTTTGAAAGCAATTTTGCCTGGTGGCTAGAAGACCCTCATCTTTTTTGGCAACGCTTTTTCCTGAAGTCCCAATCGCATTGGCTAATTATTCCCTGACAGCTACCGTTAACTCAAGAGATGATGGATTCTTTATTTCTTCCTTGAATCGAAGATCGGTCGTCATGCTTTTTAATTTTTTTTTTTAGTTCATTTGCTTTTTAACCGCCGCCGGGATCTGCATCGAACGGGACTTCCGTTATTACCTTTTGAAGACGTTAGTCTCATTATGTTTAACGTCGGAAAGCTTTTTTTTTTCTAGACGGGTGCGTGTATACGGGGAGGATGTTTCATCATCGTACAGGTAAGAACGGACGTTGTACGGGGTCTCGACGCTATTGGCCACTTGGTCGACGTTGGTTTCTGCTTTCTAAGCCGCCCTGTTATTCTGACTGAGGTTTCCCCCGTTTTCTCATCCTACTGCGCATGGGTCATCAACACTGTTTACTACATCAACCAAGATACGGTACCGGTACATAAATTACCAAATAAAACAGGGGAAATGTTGGGCCGCTTTTAAAAGGTGAAGAGACCCAAAAAAAAGCCAAGCCAAAGGTTGGTGGAACTTAATCACGACAGACGAGAGGGAAATGTGATTACATTTTTGTGATGTCGCGGGAAAGAACGGTTACTCTATTATTACGACGTTTCATTTTCAATGGTCTGTGAGAGTATCACAAGTTCACATTGTGACAAACAGGATAACCCCCATTTTTCAAATCATCAACCAATTACGTGCCAGTCCTGTCGAGTTAGAACAAAATCTCGAGTTTGGAGGTCAGCCGAACTATTGTCGACAAAAAAAACGAAAGTGTCAAAGTAAATAAATTCCATTTAAATTATGTTTCCTATCTCTCTGCGCAAAATGAGGACACGTTTACTTTTCCATTCATCAAACAAAAAAAAAACCTCCATATTGGAAAGTTGAATTGTTCAATCCATCAATGGTATATAAATTGCGATTTGTTTGTTGTACAAAGTCGACACGATCGACGGACGGCGGATCGCCAACTGGCTCAAAGTTGTTTTTTTACGGGTTTTTAATAAAATAAAAAAAACACAGCAATAATGCCGTACCAATAAACGAGAAGCATTCCGTTTGAATCTTTCACGAACCGTCAATGGATAAGAGAAACGGAGAAAGTGGGTAAACAGCTTATCCATTTAAAGAGTACAGAACTGCAGGTGGGCTTCGCCATTCACGCTGGTTTGAGTGTTCGCAACGAACCAACAGCTCAGAATAGTGGAGAACTCTGCTAGGCATTCCAGCGCCCCGTTTTCTAATTTACATCGACTAGTCCAGCGCGTTCTTCGATCTAATTCCTCTTTCTTCCAATGTTTCTCTCTTTCCTTAATGCAAACCCAATTGGAAAGGAGGAAGGAAACAACAACACGAAAAAAAAACGTGAATCCAACGGCTACTGCCTACTGTTTGTTACTCTTCCGACATTATTGCACCTTTTGTTCGTTTTTTTTTTAATTCTTCTAAATTAGAAAGAGCAATTGCCTTTTTGTTTGTTTATGCGCTAGAACGTTTTGTTATCACTTCGCTGCGAGCATTTTTTTTTGGCTAACGAATCTCAGCTCGTGCATACCATCGAGTTGATCGACCCATCTAGCGAAGTCAAAAGCCAACCTATAGCCTCGATTTGATCATTGTTCGGTTTGAACTTGAAATCACAATAGGAGAATCACACGACCTTCTGACTTCCGTTTCACTGGGCAAACCTCGCCCTGTCGTTTCCTTCCCCGTGATACATTTCTTTAAAAAAAAAAACTTTTTTTTTTAATAATAAAAAGAATTATCTCCGCTAGTCTTAGTGGAATAAAGAAAACAGATCTTTCGCCGATCTCTTAACGGCATTCGAATAAAAATATTGTGTCATATCGAGTCCGGTTTTCTGTTCCTATCTGGACTGTGTGACAGTTTGACCCGACTGGAAATGACGACGACGAGGGAAACTAGAAAGTGAAACCTATTAATCAATCAGATAAGCCATCGTCTTATGAGGGTTACGACGGCCAAACCCAGTCCTGTCCACCTCCCCTTTTCACTGTCGTGACACACATATTGTAATTCTACTCCAGTTCCATAAAAATTCCCCCTTCAAGAAATTCCTTCTCAAAATAAAAAGAAAAATGTGACGGAATGAATGAGTCCCTTCGCCTCTTCGGTTGGCACAGTAACCGTCGACCGCACGGGATCACGCCAGCAGCAAACACGGCCTCATCATAGCATCGATCGTCCTAACCGAAAAAAAAAAAAATTCCCTGTTCATCGTCTGGTTCTAAATATATTCCCCCCATCGGGCCTCTGCCCGTTGCTGTAATGCATCTTTAACAAATATTTTCCCAATGTCGGCTGGGCTCTGCAACGGCGTGCTTATGTTTTTAACGAAGTCGATTACGAGGCTTTGGAGGGGGGTTCGTTTGGCGGGCAGAGTCGTTGCGCCAACATCACTTTAAGAACTTTGAATATTTTATGCATGGAACAGGTGCCGTTTCAAAACGAAAAAACATGGCGCAATCACGGTGCATTGCTTCAAGAAAAACACTCGACATCGACTGTATGTTTTGTTTCTTTCCACTGATCCATCAAGCAGCGGTACAAGGAAATTCGGAGAAAAAAGGGGGAGAGGGGCGAATGCTTGCGTGATTACACAACGAGCTATTTATCCATCGCAGTAGGAGGCATTCTACATAGCAGGAGTCTAAAAAGTGTCTAAATGAAGATGTAACGCAAATACCAACTCGTATACACGAAGAGTCAATCGATTTTGGAAGAAGTTTCAACAGCGTTTACATGTCCAACAGGTACAAGTTGGCGTGTGCGCAGCTAGAACGAAATCCCATCAAGAAATGACAAGAAAGGACCAGCTTCCATGTTAGTCGACTCCGAAAGTTCATCTCGCAATGGAATTTCAACGCTGTGACAGACGATCCAGCATTCTGAAACCGTTCCGTCGGCTCACGTACATGTTAAATGATATTCTCCACATCTGTTTGAAATCAAATGGGAGGTAACACACACCCCTCACGAAAATAAAAGTGAAAGCTGCTGCAGTCCATCAGCAGGTGTGAACTGTGAAGCCTTTCCACCCTTTTCCAGTGAGTACAAGGAAAGAAGACAAAACAAAAAAAAAACAGGCACGCCTGATCCATCACCTGTCAAACTGGACTGTCAACGTTGATAATGACAATAGCATCTACATTCAGTTAACTCCCCTAGCATAATATATGGAGAAAAAAAAGAATTGATGGGCACCAAGTAAGAAAGAAAAATTAAATAAAAACATGGCCAGATTTCAATGGTTGTCCGGCAAAGCAAATGGTACGAAAGTCGTGACTAGAATTCTTCAATCAGATGTTATTCAAGAGGGACCAAGGGGGAATTGGAGAGTGGGGTGGAGTCTTATCTTTTCCAACATAAAACAACCTGCAATGTAATTACACGAGACGGGCAAAGGCGACTCTTTGTTTCCACTGGAGCTGGCCTTCGTCAGACGTCGGGAGACGAACCGAGTTGACGTTTGTCTTTCAGTCTCTTCTCTTTTTTTTTTTTATCTTTGGAATATTAGTTTTAATGACACCGGGCCAGGTATCACATATCTTTATACACCCCCGTCCCTATGCCTTAACCTTCTAAGGAAGTTGTAAAAACAAGAGGGGGGAAGGAAGAATAATTTTTGTTTAGTTGCAGCATAGAAAATAAAAACGAAAGAAAGAAAAGATCGTGAAGGGAGCCGTTTGCAGGTTTGTCTATTCTTTTTTGGTTCTTTTCTTTCATTCTTTTCTTCCTTTCGTTCTTTTTTCTTATTACGAGTCTTTCTATTTTCGGTTTGAAAAAGCGGCAGCGAAGGTGGCGCAGAAGGAAACGCGACTCTGCGGGTATATACCGGTGTAGGTGAATACACACACACCCAGCACTATGCAGCCGCTACATAGACGTGAGAAAAACTTCATTTTCATAATTCAAAACCATCGCCGTGTTTAGATTCTTATTCTTCCAGAGAGGCTCTCTTTCCTGCACTTCATTTCCGTGTAAACCGCAACGGTATGCGGATTGCCTGATTCTTGCGTGCCTCGTCGACATTCCGATATTTATTGATTATCCTATACTTCATTAAATAAAACAAAAATCTGAATATGCAATCCAATCAGAGCATTTTTTTTTACGACATCACGAGCAAGTAAGACGGCTCGGAGTGCAAGACAGGTTTCGATTTTTGCTCATAATTCCGCATTAAATTCGATATTAATCTTGTAGTGAACGTTAATACAAAACAAAAATTGTTCTTGTTTGTTCTATCAACTTTTTCACGACCGGGCGTGGAAGCAAACAGCATTCACGGCCGTTCGTTCAGTTCCTACCTGTAGGCAATTTTTTATTTTTTTACCTTCTCTCACTCTTTTGACTTCATAATTGGTTTCCTTTTTCTTTTCTCTTCGCTATGACCTGGAGCACTTCCATCGCCGCAGGATGCGTTAGTCATTGAGCAACTTCTCTCCCCCTTCCCCCTCCCCCCTTGATGCAGCCAGGTATTTGTAGATTGGACACGTCTCCAGGTGTAGACGTATGGGGTTCTGGCTTCGTTATTTTGCACATTTGATTACAGCTGGTTTTCTTTTATTGTACAGATATACTAGAAGCTATATACTATTCTTGCATATTTTTCATTTTTACACGCACGTTCCAGCATTTCTCGGCTGCGGTGCGGCCACATCACGATTCCACACGCGTGAAAACAGAGACGTTGGGCATCATCGACGATCGGCTTTAGGAACAACGAAACAGCAACACAGAAAGAAAAAAGAGCACAAACGCTTTCTACTGAATAACCAATAAGATTGGAGACTAGCCGGACAAAACGGCGTTGCCAACTCCCAATGGGGTAGTCCATTTATGGATTACTTGGGATACGACAAAACGGGACCGGTAAGCCATAAAAAAAAGGAACAAAACAAGACGCAAAAAAAAATAATCTGAAAGAAGATGGACGCTGTAAACGGACGTCTGTTGCACGGTCGGTCGGCCAAGAATTGATGGAACGCCAAAGAGGCAGCAAAAACATTGAAGATTCTAACGCCTTTTTGTGTGTGTGTAGCGACCCCTAAATTCAAAATGTGACACGTTCAATAAATCATTCTCGTTGAATGCTGATATTTCTGGGGAATGAGGTGCCGTGGCCGACTTGTTTGCTCGTCTCAAAGCTGCGTGTTGCATTCCGCCGAGAGTTTGTCTTAGGAAATCAAATGACCAACATGGGGGTTCGTGCAAAAATCAACAAACTCCGGTCGCCGCCCCTCAAAATACAACCATTTCTGCTCTCGTAAGTCCAACTCTCGTCTCACTCTCTCTTTCCCTGTTGTGTTTCTTCTATGCACTGTCTTCTTTTATAAGCGGCAGTTAGAACTGACTTCAAACGACATGGTTGAGCTGTGAAATTTCTTAAGTCAATATACATTGGCTGGCCCAGCGAACGCGAGAATGAAAGAGTCGTTTCTTGCAAAGGCAAAGTCAACACCACATTCTAGCCCTTTTATTCAACAGTACCGACTTCAGATGTCTCCGTTTGTCCAGCAGCAGCAAACAGCAGCACACACTCACAAAAAATAACAACCATTTACAATGACCAATTCAACCTTGATGTGTCATTTTGTCTTTTTTTTGAGCAGCTACAGTCATTGGCATTCAAATTACGCGTTTTTGTTTCTATAGACTCGCGTCATTTATTCCCGCGTCCACCGTTTTCCCCAATAGGGGGATATAAAAAACAGAAAAAAAGAATGAAGGGTAAGTTTGCCTGACCATGTCGGCAGCTAATTGGTCAACTATGAGGAAGAACGGTGTGTGTACATGTGTGGAGGAGGGGCAGGTGTGTGTGCGCGAGTGTAGCCTTAGATCTTTTTCGCTCTGTGTACGCCATCGCCGAAAGACTTAACGCAAACAATATACGCCGGATGACTGGCGTTATAGATATCAGTTGATAACTATAAAGACTCGGTATATAGCGTATCAATAAACATGGGGGTTCTAGTTATTCCCTTTCGGTGTGTTGTGTGTGTGTCTTGTTTGTTGTCATCTGCGTACAACTAGGAAGAATTGGAGGGAGGAAAAAAATAAATAAAAATCACAATGCAGTGTGAGACTGATGTGCCCACATCCTGATCCCAAGGGGGCAAACCCACTTTGTCATTCTGTCCCCCTCTGTTGTCTTTTTTTTCCCCATTCTCTCATCCTGTCTTCTACAAACTAGTAGAGTCTTTTCCGATTTAAACAAAAAATTCTCCGCGACTTGTTCGTATAACTGATCTGACCGATTGTCGGTTACCCTCACTTGACTTGTTATTCGGCCGTCGTGTCGCTCGGCAAACAACCTGGTCATAACACACCAACGTGAATTTTCATCAAAGCTTCTTTTTAGCTATTGGCCTTCTTGTTACACGTCACTGGCTCGGACAGACGCACAGTCTAATGATGTTTTAGGCTGACTATTTTTTTTGCGCGTGCGCTCTAGTTTCCGCTTGTGAATGTGCCAGCAAGCTAACTATGCATGTCTGATGCATTTATAAATGACTCAAAACATCAATTGCCGTGAATAATCGACGGCCGCCAAAATAGTGACGACTATACTCGCGGCTTGGTCAAGATGCCCCTACTCGAGCGGACCGTCCAGCCAGCAGAACAATGAGTACACGTCTTCCACGAACCATCATCTCACTCGCAAATGCCAATTGAAACAATCGATGTGTACAACAGAAAAGAAGAATAGGTCACCAATGCATATGAATCGAAAACGGTCATCGGCAGATCTACGGTCGTATAAAACGTACAGGGCTGTGTGTTACTTACAGATGGTTTGGCTGGCCCCAGCAGCAGCACGTAACGAATATTCCACTATTGCGGAGTTTGGTCGCTGTTGAAAAGTCAACTAGGACATAAAAGTTCACAGAGGAAGATAACGTTCCTTCGTTGGTCAATAAAAAAACAAAAAAACACTAGAATCTCTTGTCTCACGCGGAAGTTAAGAACCAGAGACGAACACCACGTGCGACTGCCTGTCCAGACGTGCCGCTTGGGACTGACGAAAATGGCCAGACTCCCATTCAAAGGCCCATGTACCGTTGAAAGGAGCCAGAATGTACACGTTCTATCAAGCCAAAACTAGGCGTAGTACGGGTCTGGCGTAGCTCTGAAAAACTGGGAAAATTATGAAGCGCCACACCGGTCTGTTGCATGACTTGCGGAAGAAAAACCAGGCTTTTTCGATAGATGGAGCTAAAAGCAAAAAACCCCAGGTAGTTTCAGGGTTTTCTTTTTCCCTCTTTCTATTCCATGAAAACCTGCCTAACCTTCAATATCAATTGGTAATTTAGATGGAAATCGAAACGATTCCAACCAGCTTGATTTCGATTTGAGCCGCATCGAAATCATCAACGCTGAAAACCGTTTCGATACATCACTTCTTGTATGCGTGTCGAAGAACAGAAAACCAAAACCAAAAAACAAAAAAACGTGAGGGACGTAGGTAAAGCAAAGGTAAAAACAAAAGGCGACGGTAATAGCAGGAGAAGAAGAAAATTCGAGAGCATGTTGCGGAGACACCATCACTCAAGCTATTCACATACCAAACAGACCAGCGTTGTATACGCCGAGAAAGAAAGGAGAAACGTGGAACATGGCCATGTGTTCATATGACGGCCGATAGTGCAGATTCAAATAGCCACCGTATACAGTATGCGCATTTAAAGCTGACAAGTAAAGCTATAGAAATGAGGCAGAAAGAGAAAAGACGACAAGGAAATCTATTGTTGGACATTCCAGACAGTATAACGTACCTTCCATTTTACTCTTTATAGTCAACATTATTGTTTCTCAGTTGGCGGTGTCGAGCATTTTCTTGTTTGGCCACGCCAAAAAAAATATCAGAAAAAAACGAGGGGTTCATATACAACGCAGAACAATAGAATAAGTAGATTTAAAAGACATGCGACTTTCGCGACTTGAAAAACTTCGTTCAGAGTTGGACAGCAATAAAACGTTAAGAAGAAAATCCTCGATCGGTGTCAGTGGACCGTAAAGAGATTCATTTTCTCTTCAGTTCAGCGGACCCTGCAGACTTCCCCCTTCCCCCAAAAAAAATTTAAAGAAACCTTTGACAGGTCCAGTCCTCCAAGCCAAAGGTGTTTTTTTTTCCTTTCGTTTATTATGATTGTTTTTGTTTTTTTTTTGCAACTTAAATTAGTCTGTTATAGACAGCGTATGTCTACATTTATAGAGAGGAGAAAATCTATGATGTTTGAAAAAATTTGGCGAAAGCTGATCATTAGCCCGTCACCCATAGGTGAAAAAGAAAGAAAGAAGTGTAATTAGCACGAATCGACTGGTGTTCCCTTCATTTCTTTGTCGGCTGGGAAACGTTTTTATCGAGCTATCCAATCAAATGTGTGTTAGACTTGTCACGGTTGTTTTTAATCGTCAGCAGCCGAACGCGTTCGCTCATCGTCAAAAGAAGCGTCTCGGAGTATAGGCACTCTCCCTATTGTGTTCAGCATGACTGGGACCCTTTTTGCTTTTGTTTCTATACAGACACACGTAACACAGTTACGAGCATAGTATTATTCTTTAACCCAGGAATACATCACGAGGCAGCAGAGACACCAGCATCACGCATCGGCCCTCACATTCTTCCCCTCCATTTTTAAATAGACTTTCTTCCTGTATAGCATTCTATTGTCAGGACTTGTCCTTTTGTTAACGTGGGTAACCCCGCACCCCTATTCCTTCGATGTCTGACAGCCCAGTTTTGTATATACATCGCTGTATCATCAACCAGTACTCGCGACGACAACAGGATGCATCCAGCGTGCTAAATCCATTTCTATTGTTACTCATTGTGCTCTCTGCTACAATTAATCGGCAAATTTTACTCAGGCGTATACCTCCATATTACAAATGTCAGCCAAACATTCGTTTTCTCCCGATTTTTCATCATACGAAGCGCGAGAGAGTGCGCATTTTTCATTATTTCGGTGGTTTCATTAGTTACGCGGGTACCCCAACACACGTGCACGGTTTAACGCAGATAAAAAATCAAAGAAAAAAAGTAGGGTGTTAAAGATAAGCGGGATGGCAGCGGGAGTAACAGACGAATCAACGAGCGGTGAAAGGATTTAATTCCCATCGGTCAACTATATGACCTCAATATCTTTCACCGAAGTACGTCTTTTACATAGAGTTAGCGATCTCTTTTTCATTGTCTGTGCTCTGCTGCATTTTTGAAAGGTGATCGTTTTTTTCTTTCTCTTCTTTGGTGTACGTAGAAATCACGGTACAGGACGGCCCCTGGCCTCCTGGTTAGAGAAAGAAGAAAAGATTTTTTTTTTTTTTTTTTGATAGAGAAGCAGAGCGAATTACCTCACGGGGAAAAGTGAAATTACTCTCTACTGTTGCTTTCACTTAATGCCGTTCTCTTGTTAAGAAACCGTACGCTGCATAAGTACTACACGTAGTTCATCATCGCCCCGAGATGTAAAAAACCCGCAATTTCTCATTGCACGATAAATTTCATTTTATTATAGCGCATTTTGTGATGAGCCTATCACGATGAGGATTGTAATCATCTTTGAATTATCTCACATAAAGAGGGAAAAACAAGGTTCCTACTACCATTGTTTAAAAAAATGAATAACGATTTTGCTACTCAGCTATTCATTGCATGAACCGAACCAATTTCAATTGTTTAGCTTTTGCTCTGGCACGTTTTTTTTTATATTTGCAAATATATAGACTTCTCACGTCTTGTAGCGCAAAGACTGATCGCAAAAAAAAAACTCAATGCCAAGCTGTCCATTTTCCGGAAGACGGAGAAGCTACAAAAAAAATAAGGAAAAAAAAGAATGGAATTTTCCTGCCAAATTCCGTCAAAGTAAAGACTGGAATTATTGACGAGATAGAAAGGATCATTGTGTTGTACTCGGTAGAAGCAATAAATCAAGCATTTGATTGTCAGAGGCTTTCGAATCGCGCAAAAGACGGGGCGGAGAAAAGAGAGAGAAGTGATAACTCAGTGTTATGCGAAAGGAGAAAATAGCTGTGTAACAAGGGGAAAGAAAGGTGTCGATGCACTCTATAATGGAGCACACACAAAAATCCACCGAGTACCTGAAGCGAAT
Organism: Daphnia magna; assembly: GCF_020631705.1. Classification (NCBI taxonomy): domain Eukaryota; kingdom Metazoa; phylum Arthropoda; class Branchiopoda; order Diplostraca; family Daphniidae; genus Daphnia; species Daphnia magna. The sequence continues at coordinate 11,061 of NW_025533205.1, read as the reverse complement.
CTGGGCCAAGACCGGTCAAAGGCCGGCCGAGGTGGGCTCCATCTTGACTTAGACTACTTCATGGTCTATTCGCGGCCTATTGGCTATATAATCCAGTCTGTCATACTGAAAGCTTTCGCTTTTTCACTACTAAACCGACATTTTTTTTTAATTTTTTCAGTTCTCGGTTTTGCCCGTCCACGATGGTCCACCATACGTCATTTTCCTTAGACATCGTTGCTGGTTTTCTTCTGTATACAGTTCACTGCAGGTTGCGCCCTATTAACTTAATGTTCCGTGGCTAAGAAAATGAATTATACGCTTATAATCGGAATAGGAAATTTGGGGTATACATTTCACGGGGATAAAGAAGAACCGCTCGAGCACAAGCTGCGGCATTTCGAAAGGAAGTGAAAAAGGTGTTTCATTTAGCCCAAACAACACGCACCTCGACTTCACTTTTGCACACGTATATTCTACTTTACCAAAATGCTTTAAAAGTTCAAATGTGTGACACATTATACAATTATCTACAAACAATGGGAACGTTCTGAGAAAAGAATTTAAAGTGCATCAAGTAAACGCTGAATTTTTCATTACGCTAGATAGGTTTACTATACGGCGCGGAAGAATGTCTGTAAAAGAAAGTGGTTTGCAAACTGGTATTTTCCTTTCAAGATACATATCCCGAGGTTTCTGTCGGATCGACGGAGAGCTTTCGCCAAGAGCGTCCGTGATCCTAACTATAACTATTACGCCAAAAGATTGTCGAGATTAAAATGAAATTGATCGTCTTATCTGCAGCAAATCGATAAAAAGAAAAGACTGCGGATCAATGGCGAAGAGACGCATCGGCCATGTTGGAGGTATTACCTGGCGGTCGATGGTATCGACCGATGTGAGATTCTGAATGGACTTGGCTGCCCTGACCCGTTGCGGAATTGGCTTGGAGGGAGGGAAAGTGTGTTTCATAATGCGAGCGATATTTCCTTTCGACTTCCACATTTCCTGAAGTAAAAACGTAACAAGAAACAGGTCGCCTCATCCTTTTAGCGTTCCACCTCCGTTTTGCTGGGCTTTCGTCCTGCGTCAGACATCTGGCAGCAGGATCGGCGATCGCCGTGATATCCGCAACACTGCCGCCTGCTTGATCGAACTTAAACTTTGCACGAATCTTTGACACTATGGCGCTGATGATCGAATCGCATTCTGTCAAACCAGTTCCACAACTTCGCAGACTGTCCCAGCTTGAACGTTTCCGCAGTCATTATTTGTCCATACGGTAAATGCGGAATGCGCGGAGGGAACAATAAGGGCTGAATGTTTATATGTGATGATATGCGTGTAGCGTCGTGCTATCAGAACTGGCGTGCAAGGCTCACAGAGGTCGAAACTGATGCGATATCAATACGATGTAACACTGAAGCGAATCGAAGAATGTGCGTCGTCTTCGCAATCCAACGATTCCAGTGTTTAATGTAACTGTTCATTGTCCAAGAACTTGATAGACTGACGAGGATTATACTTGACCGAAACAGCTAACTTTCAGCAGGCTAACGTGGAACGCCCAGAGAGAGAGTTGGATAAGACGTTTTAGTATCCACAGCACGTCGCCGATGAAATTGAATATTCAATTATCGTTCCCAATAAGGTCGAGCAAGGCCAGCAATTCTGTCTCTATGGGTATTAGCTAAGAAAACAAAGGGCGGTAGAAAGTTGAAAACAGGTCTTGGTCTCAATTGGAAACACTATATAGGCTCCGCACAGCGTGTGGCACCACCTGACAGACGGACCGAAACGAAACAGACTTCATTTTTTGGTCGTCGTCAGCACCGCTCAAGAAAGCGAAACATTCCAATAACCTTTGCTTACGTGCTTCTTCACTTCACTTCAAACAGAGTATGCGATACAGAGGGATCTCGAGTATAATAACAGTTGACACGGCTCAGTAACGTACAAGTTGATTGAGCCGCGGAGGGGGCCTCACTGCTTTACTGGACGACGTCCGTTGGAAAACTGCTGGTTAACCTGACTGAAACGACATGAGACACTGATTCGATGCGAGACATGCGCCTTAAGAATCAGAATCAGACCAAGGCGATCTGAAGACTGCAGAGCTCAACCGTTGTGATAAGGTACATGTCACGCAGCTCCCTATGAATAGTCAGCATCTGTTCCCTTTAAGCCTTAGTAACTTGAAACTCTTTTCCTATTACTCCCTCCTTGTAAGCACTCCACCTTTTTTCCGACAGGTGTTTTACCTCTCTTCACCCTTTGCGGTATCATGTTTCAAATCTGTACCTTGCAGCCCTCTTTTTTTTTTTCCCCCTCTAAGAACCCTTACACCAGAACGTGATTAAGCATACGAAATGACCGGATACAGTAGACAGCTGTTCATGGAACCTTTTACTTTTGCGTGGTTGAATCGTTAGTTGACCGTTTAAAACTTTTCCGGAAACATAAAAACTATCGGAAGGACGATGAAAGTGGCTAAATTCTGATCTCAAGTACAGCATTTAATTCAACATTCCCCATTCTAACAAACTAAATAGACTTTGCCTATCTACTGCACGATGATTGTAAATATTTACAATATTTTAGTTGATTAGACTAGCTTAGTTGTTGCTAATTAAACTGCTGTTGCAGTTAGGTACCTCCCAGAGATGCAGATGAAGCCTTAGGACTTCTGTCTTTGCGATCTACTAAGGTGGCTTGATTCCTCGGTGACGTAGGCTGGACGCCGGTGGATTTAAATAAATCTCCCATGTGGTAAAGGTGAACAATGAGCCTTTGATAATGCTAAGCTGAGCGTATTGCAGAAGCAAGGCTCCAAAGCCTTTATACAAACTCCAGCCGCCTTCATTTCAGCGAGTGATTGTATTCCAGCAGTCGAAGAAGCCATCGTAACGCGTTAGGGTGGTATGACAGACGCACCAGTGTCCAATTTGATTATCAATGATCGTACGCGTCCTTGAATGTGCAGCCTATTCAAGCAGTAAAAAGACACTGGAACACTAGATACATTGAAACATAAAAAATGAAAGTACCTATGGAGGACCGTCTCAAATGGAAACAGAAGAACGTCAGCTACCAAAGAACCAGCAAATTTGGAAGACATATCAAGGTCGTTTGCCTCCACAAAACTCACTTCTTTAGAAAGAGCACCCTGCAGTAAATTGAAACCATCACTTAAATACAGTAAACTCATGAGTGGGCTGCTATCATTTTATCAAATGGCTAATAAGTTAAGCGAACCTGTTTACGTTGATTTCGTTTTTTAGCTGAAGTCATTCCCCAGCGCGTCAATCCAGCAGAAAGGACCGGAATGATATAATGAACCGTTCCACACAAAACGGCAGGACACAGAATTATCCAAATAGGCAAAAGACGACCTGAACCATCAATGGCAGGTAATCTACTTGTTTATCGCTACATACATATGCATATAGATGTTTGATTTTTTTTTTTTACCTGTTTGAGGCGCAGACCAACTTAGAAAGCGATAGATTCCTTCTTGAAAAACGTCGAAGATACCCGGTTTTTCACTGGCAATATCAGAGCCTGTTTAGCCAACGACGCTTGCTGCATAAAAAGGGATCACCACTGCTAGACTAACACTGATGGACACGTGACAATTCGGATCGTTGTATTTATCTGTACGTTTTCATAGTACGAAACCTGCTTTATAATACCCTACCTTTTTAGAAATATGATGCCCAATGCTTTAAGTGAGCTGTAATGATCTATTTCTCTAGAACAGTAACGGATGTTAAATTTATAGTTCTGTGAATACACCAGAAACTTTAAAACTTTAAAATTAATGAAAGATAATTACTTTGGCCATGGTGTTATTTTGCTGAGGACATCTTCAACAGCTAAGGTCAGCCCTTTTTACAATTAATGCCACTGCCAATTCCTTTCCATAAGACTGTCATGCTCTGTCGTTGATGCAGTCTAATGACAACCGAACAAGACTGAAAGGTAGTGCATGGTATTTTCTAGAAAACACGTTAACCTAATAGTATGGTTGAGACAGGAGTTATATCATAGATATTTAACTTTTTCACCTGGCACTGTCATAGCTAAAACTAAAAATGGATGGCACAGCAAATTTCCTCAGCAATCTCTCATTATGCCAAACTGGGGGTTTGGAATTCTATTGAAGTCTATCATATCTTGTTGAACAAAGCCAAATTAAATAGTTACAATTATTTATTTATTTAAAAGCAAAGATTTCAAAAAATACCATTTTGGGATTTGGTGAAACAATTAGTTGCTTTCCCAGTGTTAGATCCTTCCATCTATTTCAGTAGAAGCAGTAGAATCAGCCTTCTTTATCCAAAAGGGAGTTTTCTAAACTGTAATAGAATGAATAATCTTCAGTCCCAGCCATACCAATCTGTCTTTCTGCCTAATTGGAGTTGAACTGAAGTGAAAAACTAGTTTGAACAGATGCAAATGTTGGCAGATATGACTATGAAAGTTTCTTTTTCCAGATTTTATTGTTAACAGCTTCTTTTTTAAATAACAGTAGTTAACTCTAACACACAAGCACCCAGCTGAACATTTAAGTCCGGTTTTGTAGTCAATATAGAACTCCTTATGCGCATCAAAATTGCAAAAATAGAGAAGCAAAAGAAGTTAACGATCTACTATTACTAAAAAGCAGACGAAAACAAATAGACAAATAGGCTAGGTAGTCACGATTAAAGTGCCATCTAATGCTTTTCCTGGAAGCTCTCGATGTGATCTTTGTCCTTTCCTGTGCCCTCTACTTTCGCGACTGTTATAACTCAAAAACGAAAAGCAAAAACAGAGGTAGCAGACGAATCTGCATCGTTTACCAGGCGATCGAATCCACTAATCTACACAACGAAACCCGCCACCCACCCCCCACCCACCACCACACCCACCCCGCCGCCCCCCCCCCCCCAACCCCCACCCCCCCCCCCGCCCGCCCCGCCACAAATACAAGTTACTGTTTTAGAACGTTAGAACGCAAGGCACTGTTAAGATCTTGGGGTCAAGACCAACATCCGTAAAACTCCGAAATTATAGTTGCTAACCATATTGATAGAATAACACAACAACCTTAGGCGGGTTTAACGCTTTTCAGTGGTATTTGTAGACGTAGACCAGAATACAGTTTCTGTTTCTCACGTTAAACTCTAAATTGGGTAGAAGATATTTTGAATAACTGTATGACTCCACATTTTGAACATTGATATATGCTACAGAATGTCTCTTAAACTCTAAACGTGTTGATTGCTTGTACTACCTGGGCTGATTTAAAGGGAGACAGTAAAAAGGTGTTTGTTACATTGGGAAATGTTCCACATACTGTGTGGTGCACAATCGTTTCAGTGATGTATATTCACTTTGTGTGGCATACTCCAGGAACAACTAGCAGAAAAATTATATCAAGAAACAAAAAAATTTTGGGGGACCATGGTTAAATCTCTTCTTATCCAAGTGAATGGCAGCAGTGAAGAACAACTTCTCACAGTATATTATTCTCTTGGCAACAATATAGTCAAGGAATGGACTATTTACACAGACTCTATTCGTAAGTTCTTGCAAACATTGTCTAAAAGTTAAAATATTTGTGCTATAAACAGGATCCTTTTTGACAGGTATCTTAACACCTAACACATTAAGAAACAAAAGCCACAGATGGAGAGCTTCTGTATGGAACATTGTTCTTATGAATCACCTGAACAAATGAAAGAAATTGGTGAACTGGGTAATTACATGCTTCAGTGTTTTCCATTTTGAACCTTTGAATATAGTGGGTGCTGCATTTTCAGGCTTGGACCTGTGGAAAAAGCATGATAGAGCCCTTGAAAGGTGACCTGCTGAGATTGCTTTTGGGAGCAATACATTGTGACCGTACAGGCCAATCGCTGTATAAAGTGAAAATCGTCAACAATTCAGGCGTCATTCAGTCGTTGGTTTCCGTTGAGGAGTACAAAAGAAGAACACGCTCGAGTTGATGAGACAGTTTTTTGAAAGTCCGTTTTTGAAGCAACCGGAGAATATTACAGGTAATAAAAAATTTAAATTGTAAGAAATGCTCGCAGTGAGATTTGATTAAAATTTAGGCAAGAAGCAAGTCGCTTACTGCAAGAATGCACAATTTCGTTGTATATGGAGAAAGTTCTGCAGCGTCGGGATGAAGAAGATCTACGTAGTCGTAAATTTCTGCATCCAAGTTCTTACAGTAAAGTCCGAAGCGAATGCGAACAGAGAATGGTAAGCTGATCACTTAGTGGCTATCTACAACGAGTGTCCGGCAATGGTTCAACAAGAGCTACAGCAAGATCTTCCCAATGCATTCGCGTTGCTCAAGGTAAAAAAAAAACACTATTATCTCTTCATAATGAATCGGTTTATTTGTTTAAAAATGTATATAGAAGTCTATTCCGGGAGGCTTAACTGTCCTCGTGTCGCATTTTATGGAACACATCAAACAACAAGGGTTGCGAGCAGTGGCTAACCTTTCAGGAGAAAATATAGCAACCCAGTTTGGCAAGAAGGCGCAATGCGGTAGTGTCCACTCCAAGTACCAAAGAGATGACCAACGTTGTTTTCGCTAACGATCAGCTATTCAGCAGTGCTCTGGATATGGCGTGTGCATCGGTCGTCAATCATCGCCTTAATACGAAACAACCTTGCAAATCCCCCAGTTGTTGCTCGCCAAATATTGCGACTCTCTCCTGAAAAAGTCTACAAAAGGCGGTAGTGACACGGAGGTTGTAAGGATAAATTAGCGCAGTGCATCACTGTATTCAAGTACATTGATGACAAGGATATTTTTCAAAAATTTTATGCACGTATGTTGGCCAAGAGATTGATTCATCAGCAGAGATCAAAGCATGGACGGCAGAAGAGGCCATAGATCAACCGTTGAAACAAGCTGCGGTTACAGCAGAGTTTACAAATAAACTCCATCGGATGTTTACGGACATGTCTCGGTCTCCTCCGATTTGAATAACAAATTTAGCAGTTACACCAAAACAAAGATCGCATTGAGTTGGGCCTCAATTTCTCCATTTATGTGTTTAAAGCAACTGGAGCCCCTGGCCTTTTGGGACAGAGTTGTCCAACTGATTTCGCCGTGCCCCAAGAGTTAGAAAAATCGGTCCAACGCTTTGAAGACTTTTATCGTGTGAGCAATTTAATGGTCGGAAGCTTGCATGGCTATCCTAGCCAGGCCAGAGGAGAGCTGAAATTGAACTATTTGAAAAGCCCTACATCATCACCATACCAAACTTTCCAAATGGCCATGCTTCTTATGTTCAGAAAACACCGATTCGATGACTTGCCAGAGAACTGATGGAAGCAACAAAGTTGAACTCGGATCACTTTCAAAAGTATGTACAGAGCTTAGTCGAATCAAAGCTGCTGGCAGTGTCTGGTGGTACTGGTGAAGTATTCGAGCCTTCGACAGTCATTTCGCTTTTAATATGGATTACAATAACAAACGAACCAAATTTCGTATTACCGCCGCTGTCCAGAAAGAGAGCAGTGCAGGAAACAGAGCAAACTCATTCTTCCATAGATAGACACGAGGACAGAAAGCTGTATCTACAGGTAAGGAAACAAAAATCGACAGAAATTCATGACCTCACAGCTACTCATTAATTAACTTTTTTTTTCATTACCGGTACTATTCTTTCGATAGGCCACAATTGTTCGCATTCATGAAATCCAGAAAGATATTACGTCACAACGTTCTGATCCAGGAAGTGTTGAGCCAATGAGAAAGCCCGATTCGCCCCTTCCATAAGTTTGATTAAAAGTGCGTCGAGACTTTGATTGACAAGCAGTACTTGGAACGGACTCCTAATTCGACGGACGAATATAGCTATATAGCATAAGTAATGCATTGCGTTTGGTGTATTCGCAATAGGAAATACCACGTTGAAAATTCTTGACATAGACATTTCGGAAATTATGGAGTATAAATTGAAGTAGACGAACTGGCAAATATTTTGTTGGGCCTTTTGGATAATCTCATATTGTAAATGAATAACTTCTTTTTGCAATTTCATTCAGTTTTTCTGCTGTAAAGCATGTAGAAAACTTATCTACATTTTGAACATCGTTTAAAGTGCAGTATTAGAAATACAATATACAAGGATAACGTAAGACTGTAGAATTGTTGTTACAACGCAATTCTTCCGGACCTGCAAATGAAAATAAATGAGCGCTTAAGCTTTTCGAATGTGCAAAAACCGGTATCTAGGAAATGTCTGAAACCTCCTTTAGTAGTGCATGACTCAGATTTCATTTTTCTGAAGACTAAAATGTAAGTTCTGATAAACGAGATCAAGTGCGGTAAAATGTTTATGGCACTGATGGAGGGGCAAACTTGTTTTTCGTTTAAAAAGGAATCTGTAAATTACAGATAGACCAGAGATAGACTGTCAGATCCGTGTCGATACGAAATGCCTTGCACGCTTGCACCAGACAAACGTGTTTCCACGCCACCCTCTCCAACACCTTGGATTCACGGTAATAGCAAACATGACATGAAACATATGTTACGCCATTCTTTTTGTTTCGAAATGCATAAAGTTAATTGACGCGAAGCAATCAATCCTAACTTGTCTTTCCGCCATCTACCGTCGTATAAACAAGATCCAATTTGAAGCAGACAATCGATACTTAATTTGGGCAGGATACAGCCCTGTATAAATAAACTTGGCACATCCCCGTATTTTCATTGCTGAGGTGTCCGTACTATTGGATTTCCTTGGCTAATGTTATGCAAAGATGAACCATCAATTTGGAAATGTTTACTTTTGTTGTTTTTATTTTTGTGCGTTTTGTGTTTGAGTGACTTGAGCTATCTAAAGAAGCTTTTGATGATTCTAATCAAAGATTGGCAGGAAAAAAAACAAAATTTACCATAAGAGCCAGAGTCTTCGTGGTAATGGTCAAAAAGAGAACTATGTTTGAGCAACCCAAAATTGTTTGGAAACAAAAGAAGTAAGTTTCACTTTACCTGAGGCATTTAAAACATTCTTGTATTTCGATCAAAACAACTACCATATAGCAGCAACATTTTCCCCTCAGAACCATTCAAATCCTCTTTTAGCTACTAAATCATGCTAAAATTCTTTAAACAATTCTGAAGGAAGAAGTTCCAATCTCGAAGGACCAAATCATTGCAACTATTAGCACCCCTGTTTACGCAGATGTCATGCTCAGCCACAGGTAAGTTTCTGTCATGATGCTCCAGGTTTCTTGCATTACTAATTAATTATTTATTTAAAATCAACTATTAGTTAGAAACTTTCTGGACTTATGGACATGTGCAAGGAAGATATATCAGACAGTACCATGAAGAAAGGATGGAAAAAGTTAAACCAAGAATATTATCTGGGAAATTTGATAAGGAAAAAATGGACCGTCAAAGTAAAAATGCACCGTGATTTCCCTCCGACTATCAATAATTGTGGTTAATTTCTTGTTTTGGGCGCTGAAATCGATGCGGAGATAAAAAATGGAGAAAGGCAAGAAGTGCCAGTGAGAAAAAAAAGAAGGGCTCTCGTTGCCGTCATTTGCTGCTATCACCATGGACAGTGGAACACATGCGATCTTAACGGGAAGCCCCGTATGACGCGGAGTTTACTATGTGTGTTATCCAGCTGGAAAACACGAAATTCTTTTTCTCTAGAAGAAGCATCAAGTTGTGAATATGAAATCGTAGTATGTTGACACCTCATCTCTGTCAGCATCCAGATTATAGGTAAAATCCAAAGCTAACTGTAATTTTTTGTTTATTTTAATTTCATCACTTGTGTTACAGAGCCAAAGAACAGAAGAAAATAAGAAATTAATTGTTGGGCAGTAGAAGGTTCCCCGAAAAAGCCTAATCGTCTGCTTGAGATAGAAGCCGAAAGTCTAATGATGCAGCAACAACAGAATCTGCTGGTATGAAACATAGTATTAAGGCAAGTGATAGTTTACTTCCTCACCTAGACAATGCCTCATTTCCTCGTTTGCAGGAGTCGTTGGGACTCTCCGATTCCAAATTTAAGGTTGAATTTCGATCAAGTGGAAGATTCTGAGGCAAGGTCAAAAGCAAACGATGGCTTTTATAACGCCTTCTGGTGGCGGAACTAGTGGCCTATCGCTAATAATAAAGAATTTAGTTCAGATCAGAAAAGCTCAGGAACTTTGAAAGATGGTGACACTGGCCCGTCTGCAGCCGCCGCCAACGCTTCCTCCCCAGCCAGTGTTTGATCCCTAAACTAGTCGATGATTTTTTGCGGAAGTATTGCGGGGTAAGTAAACATTCCTTCCTACCCAGGACTCGGTCAGTTATGCGTGAACTGTTGAACTTAGGAACAGGATGGTGGAGTACGAGTTCTGCTATGGGAAAGAGCCGACCAGTACCACGAAGAAAAGATGGTTCTAGAACATCAATTCGCCTAGGATGTGTTCAATAAAGAGAGAAACACCTTGCCTGGTTGGATGAAAATCCATCAAAAAGCCCGAAAAGCGGTACGGGAAGGAAGCCAAGTGTCGCACATGTACAGTGACAGGTTATTGGGAAGAATGGCAGGTACGGTGGGATTCGGAAATGATCTACAAAAGTACAATGTGATATCCTCTTTAATTTGTTTAATGCAGATTCTCGCAGGCGAGTGGAGGTCAAGCTCAAATGCAAAGAGATTTCTCAGTCGAAAATCAACAGCAGTCGTTCCAGTCACTCGATGAATGCCGTGTCGCTCTACCTTTGGAACCGCAACCTTGCGAATACGTTCTAGGTCGAAGCTCGTTTCTTTGCCCGTTAATTGGGGCCGTGACGCAAATGGACTTATTCAATTAGATGAAGCGTAAATGGCAAATACTGGCAAACTACGTCGCCAGAAGATCAGTAAATACGTGTGTTGATACCTGAGGGAAAAAGTCCGTGCCGTTTTAAAAAAAATACTTTACATTCCATGAATGGTACCACATCTCCTTTCTTTAACTTTCAATGCTATCTTCCGATGCAAATGAGTATAAATTAAGGCAGGCAAAGAAGAAAACCACCAATGGGCATTGTTAGGAGTAAACAATACATGT
>NW_025533204.1:0-97839 GCF_020631705.1 Daphnia magna | reverse complement strand
GTGTATTCAGTCGTTCGTATTAAACCGTCAACGGCCATACCACGCAGATAAAACCTAGTCTCTTCAGCTCCCAGAAGTTAAGCTGCGTCGGGTCCCGTTAGTACCTAGAAGGGTGACCGCTTGGGAATACGGGATGCTGTTGGCATCAAACCTTTTATAACCAGCAAGAGTTTCGAAAATGAATCAAAGTTTTAGTTAAAACCATCTCGTGGTGAATTTTGATACTTTATTAAACGCCATCTAGGGGTGAATTTTGATATTTCATCTCGTACACACTGATAGCTATTTTTTAAACACCAACAAGGGAAGTGTAGAGTGTTTCATTACCATCAGTGGCTTTACCGATGAATGTGAATTTCTATTTCATAGAAAAATAGTGGCTCAACCAACACGATGGTTACCAGTCCAATATCCTTAATTATAGAAATTAATCGTCCTTGTGTAGGTTTCAATGTTGGAAAATCATTCCTTGAGTGTATTCAATTCAGTTTCGTATTAAATACTTGAATTTCTATTTCATAGAAAAATAGTGGCTCAACGAACACGATGGTTACCAGTCCAATATCCTTAATTATAGAAATTAATCGTCCTTGTGTAGGTTTCAATGTTGGAAAATCATTCCTTGAGTGTATTCAATTCAGTTTCGTATTAAATACTTGAATTTCTATTTCATAGAAAAATAGTGGCTCAACGAACACGATGGTTACCAGTCCAATATCCTTAATTATAGAAATTAATCGTCCTTGTGTAGGTTTCAATGTTGGAAAATCATTCCTTGAGTGTATTCAATTCAGTTTCGTATTAAATACTTGAATTTATATTTCATAGAAAAATAGTGGCTCAACCAACACGATGGTTACCAGTCCAATATCCTTAATTATAGAAATTAATCGTCCTTGTGTAGGTTTCAATGTTGGAAAATCATTCCCTTGAGTGTATTCAATTCAGTTTCGTATTAAACACGTCAACAGTCATACCACGCAGATAAAACCTAGTGGCTCTCAGCTCCCAGAAGGTTAAGCTGCGTCGGGTCCCGTTAGTACCTAGAAGAGTAGCCTCTTGGGAATACGGGATGCAATGTTGGCAAATCAAACCTTTTATAACCTGCAAGTCAGTTTCGTATTAAATGAATCAAAGTTTTAGTTAAAACCATCTCGTGGCTGAATTTTGATACTTTATTAAAGGCCATCTAGGGGTGAATTTTAGATATTTCATCTCGTACACACTGATAGCTATTTTTTAAACACCAACAAGGGAAGTGTAGAGTGTATTCATTACCATCAGTCGTACTTTACCGATGAATGTGAATTTCTATTTCATAGAAAAATAGTGGCTCAACGAACACGATGGTTACCAGTCCAATATCCTTAATTATAGAAATTAAAATCGTCCTTGTGTAGGTTTCAATGTTGGAAAATCATTCCTTGAGTGTATTCAATTCAGTTTCGTATTAAATACTTGAATTTCTATTTCATAGAAAAATAGTGGCTCAACCAACACGATGGTTACCAGTCCAATATCCTTAATTATAGAAATTAATCGTCCTTGTGTAGGTTTCAATGTTGGAAAATCATTCCTTGAGTGTATTCAATTCAGTTTCGTATTAAATACTTGAATTTATATTTCATAGAAAAATAGTGGCTCAACGAACAACGATGGTTACCAGTCCAATATCCTTAATTATAGAAATTAATCGTCCTTGTGTAGGTTTCAATGTTGGAAAATCATTCCTTGAGTGTATTCAATTCAGTTTCGTATTAAATACTTGAATTTATATTTCATAGAAAAATAGTGGCTCAACCAACACGATGGTTACCAGTCCAATATCCTTAATTATAGAAATTAATCGTCCTTGTGTAGGTTTCAATGTTGGAAAATCATTCCTTGAGTGTATTCAATTCAGTTTCGTATTAAATACTTGAATTTCTATTTCATAGAAAAATAGTGGCTCAACGAACACGATGGTTACCAGTCCAATATCCTTAATTATAGAAATTAATCGTCCTTGTGTAGGTTTCAATGTTGGAAAATCATTCCTTGAGTGTATTCAATTCAGTTTCGTATTAAATACTTGAATTTATATTTCATAGAAAAATAGTGGCTCAACCAACACGATGGTTACCAGTCCAATATCCTTAATTATAGAAATTAATCGTCCTTGTGTAGGTTTCAATGTTGGAAAATCATTCCTTGAGTGTATTCAATTCAGTTTCGTATTAAATACGTCAACGGCCATACCACGCAGAAAAATAGTGTCTTCAGCTCCCAGAAGTTAAGCTGCGTCGGGTCCCGTTAGTACCTAGAAGGGTGACCGTCCTTGGGAATACGGGATGCAATGTTGGCAAATCAAACCTTTTATAACCAGCAAGAGTTTCGAAAATGAATCAAAGTTTTAGTTAAAACCATCTCGTGGTAGAATTTTGATACTTTATTAAACGCCATCTAGGGGTGAATTTTGATATTTCATCTCGTACACACTGATAGCTATTTTTTAAACACCAACAAGGGAAGTGTAGAGTGTTTCATTACCATCAGTGGCGTATTACCGATGAATGTGAATTTCTATTTCATAGAAAAATAGTGGCTCAACGAACACGATGGTTACCAGTCCAATATCCTTAATTATAGAAATTAATCGTCCTTGTGTAGGTTTCAATGTTGGAAAATCATTCCTTGAGTGTATTCAATTCAGTTTCGTATTAAACACTTGAAAACGGCCATACCACGCAGATAAAACCTAGTGTCTTCAGCTCCCAGAAGTTAAGCTGCGTTACGAGTCCAAACGTTAGTACCTAGAAGGGTGACCGTCCTTGGGAATACGGGATGCAATGTTGGCAAATCAAACCTTTGTATAACCAGCAAGAGTTTCGAAAATGAATCAAAGTTTTAGTTAAAACCATCTCGTGGTAAATTTTGATACTTTATTAAACGCCATCTAGGGGTGAATTTTGATATTTCATCTCGTACACACTGATAGCTATTTTTTAAACACCAACAAGGGAAGTGTAGAGTGTTTCATTACCAGAAGTGACTTTACCGTATGAAATGCTTGAATTTCTATTTCATAGAAAAATAGTGGCTCAACGAACACGATGGTTACCAGTCCAATATCCTTAATTATAGAAATTAATCGTCCTTGTGTAGGTTTCAATGTTGGAAAATCATTCCTTGAGTGTATTCAATTCAGTTTCGTATTAAATACTTGAATTTATATTTCATAGAAAAATAGTGGCTCAACCAACACGATGGTTACCAGTCCAATATCCTTAATTATAGAAATTAATCGTCCTTGTGTAGGTTTCAATGTTGGAAAATCATTCCTTGAGTGTATTCAATTCAGTTTCGTATTAAACACGTGAACGGCCATACCACGCAGAAAAATAGTGGCTTCAGCTCCCACGAAGTTAAGCTGCGTCGGGTCCCGTTAGTTACCTAGAAGGGTAACCGTCCTTGGGAATACGGGATGCAATGTTGGCAAATCAAACCTTATGTATAACCAGCAAGAGTTTCGTATTAAATGAATCAAAGTTTCATAGTTAAAACCATCTCGTGGTGAATTTTGATACTTTATTAAACGCCATCTAGGGGTGAATTTTGATATTTCATCTCGTACACACTGATAGCTATTTTTTAAACACCAACAAGGGAAGTGTAGAGTGTTTCATTACCATCAGTGGCGTTTACCGATGAATGCTGAATTTCTATTTCATAGAAAAATAGTGGCTCAACGAACACGATGGTTACCAGTCCAATATCCTTAATTATAGAAATTAATCGTCCTTGTGTAGGTTTCAATGTTGGAAAATCATTCCTTGAGTGTATTCAATTCAGTTTCGTATTAAATACTTAAATTTATATTTCATAGAAAAATAGTGGCTCAACCAACACGATGGTTACCAGTCCAATATCCTTAATTATAGAAATTAATCGTCCTTGTGTAGGTTTCAATGTTGGAAAATCATTCCTTGAGTGTATTCAATTCAGTTTCGTATTAAATACTTAAATTTATATTTCATAGAAAAATAGTGGCTCAACCAACACGATGGTTACCAGTCCAATATCCTTAATTATAGAAATTAATCGTCCTTGTGTAGGTTTCAATGTTGGAAAATCATTCCTTGAGTGTATTCAATTCAGTTTCGTATTAAATACTTGAATTTCTATTTCATAGAAAAATAGTGGCTCAACGAACACGATGGTTACCAGTCCAATATCCTTAATTATAGAAATTAATCGTCCTTGTGTAGGTTTCAATATTGGAAAATCATTCCTTGAGTGTATTCAATTCAGTTTCGTATTAAATACTTGAATTTATATTTCATAGAAAAATAGTGGCTCAACCAACACGATGGTTACCAGTCCAATATCCTTAATTATAGAAATTAATCGTCCTTGTGTAGGTTTCAATGTTGGAAAATCATTCCTTGAGTGTATTCAATTCAGTTTCGTATTAAATACGTCAACGGCCATACCACGCAGATAAAACCTAGTGTCTTCAGCTCCCAGAAGTTAAGCTGCGTCGGGTCCCGTTAGTACCTAGAAGGGTGACCGTCCTTGGGAATACGGGATGCAATGTTGGCAAATCAAACCTTTTATAACCAGCAAGAGTTTCGAAAATGAATCAAAGTTTTAGTTAAAACCATCTCGTGGTGAATTTTGATACTTTATTAAACGCCATCTAGGGGTGAATTTTGATATTTCATCTCGTACACACTGATAGCTATTTTTTAAACACCAACAAGGGAAGTGTAGAGTGTTTCATTACCATCAGTGGCTTTACCGATGAATGCTGAATTTCTATTTCATAGAAAAATAGTGGCTCAACGAACACGATGGTTACCAGTCCAATATCCTTAATTATAGAAATTAATCGTCCTTGTGTAGGTTTCAATGTTGGAAAATCATTCCTTGAGTGTATTCAATTCAGTTTCGTATTAAATACTTGAAAATGGCCATACCACGCAGAAAAATAGTCTCTTCAGCTCCCAGAAGTTAAGCTGCGTTACGAGTCCACGTTAGTTACCTAGAAAGGTAACCGTCCTTGGGAATACGGGATTCAATGTTGGCAAATCAAACCTTATGTATAACCAGCAAGTCAGTTTCGTATTAAATGAATCAAAGTTTCATAGTTAAAACCATCTCGTGGTAAATTTTGATACTTTATTAAACGCCATCTAGGGGTGAATTTTGATATTATCATCTCTTGTACACACTGATAGCTATTTTTTAAACACCAACAAGGGAAGTGTAGAGTGTATTCAATTACCAGAGTGACTTTACCGTATGAAATGCTTGAATTTCTATTTCATAGAAAAATAGTGGCTCAACGAACACGATGGTTACCAGTCCAATATCCTTAATTATAGAAATTAATCGTCCTTGTGTAGGTTTCAATGTTGGAAAATCATTCCTTGAGTGTATTCAATTCAGTTTCGTATTAAATACTTGAATTTATATTTCATAGAAAAATAGTGGCTCAACCAACACGATGGTTACCAGTCCAATATCCTTAATTATAGAAATTAATCGTCCTTGTGTAGGTTTCAATGTTGGAAAATCATTCCTTGAGTGTATTCAATTCAGTTTCGTATTAAATACTTGAATTTATATTTCATAGAAAAATAGTGGCTCAACCAACACGATGGTTACCAGTCCAATATCCTTAATTATAGAAATTAATCGTCCTTGTGTAGGTTTCAATGTTGGAAAATCATTCCTTGAGTGTATTCAATTCAGTTTCGTATTAAATACTTAAATTTATATTTCATAGAAAAATAGTGGCTCAACCAACACGATGGTTACCAGTCCAATATCCTTAATTATAGAAATTAATCGTCCTTGTGTAGGTTTCAATGTTGGAAAATCATTCCTTGAGTGTATTCAATTCAGTTTCGTATTAAATACTTGAATTTCTATTTCATAGAAAAATAGTGGCTCAACGAACACGATGGTTACCAGTCCAATATCCTTAATTATAGAAATTAATCGTCCTTGTGTAGGTTTCAATGTTGGAAAATCATTCCTTGAGTGTATTCAATTCAGTTTCGTATTAAATACTTGAATTTATATTTCATAGAAAAATAGTGGCTCAACCAACACGATGGTTACCAGTCCAATATCCTTAATTATAGAAATTAATCGTCCTTGTGTAGGTTTCAATGTTGGAAAATCATTCCTTGAGTGTATTCAATTCAGTTTCGTATTAAACACGTCAACGGCCATACCACGCAGATAAAACCTAGTGTCTTCAGCTCCCAGAAGTTAAGCTGCGTCGGGTCCCGTTAGTACCTAGAAGGGTGACCGTCCTTGGGAATACGGGATGCAATGTTGGCATCAAACCCTTTATAACCAGCAAGAGTTTCGAAAATGAATCAAAGTTTTAGTTAAAACCATCTCGTGGTGAATTTTGATACTTTATTAAACGCCATCTAGGGGTGAATTTTGATATTTCATCTCGTACACACTGATAGCTATTTTTTAAACACCAACAAGGGAAGTGTAGAGTGTTTCATTACCATCAGTGGCTTTACCGATGAATGTGAATTTCTATTTCATAGAAAAATAGTGGCTCAACGAACACGATGGTTACCAGTCCAATATCCTTAATTATAGAAATTAATCGTCCTTGTGTAGGTTTCAATGTTGGAAAATCATTCCTTGAGTGTATTCAATTCAGTTTCGTATTAAATACCGAATAACGGCCATACCACGCAGAAAAACTAGTCTCAGCTCCCACGAAGTTAAGCTGCGTTACGAGTCCAAACGTTAGTTACCTAGAAAGGTAACCGTCCTTGGGAATACGGGATGCAATGTTGGCAAATCAAACCTTATTATAACCAGCAAGCAGTTTCGATAAATGAATCAAAGTTTTAGTTAAAACCATCTCGTGGTAAATTTTGATACTTTATTAAACGCCATCTACGGGTGAATTTTGATATTTCATCTCGTACACACTGATAGCTATTTTTTAAACACCAACAAGGGAAGTGTAGAGTGTATTCAATTACCAGAAGTGACTTTACCGTATGAAATACTTGAATTTCTATTTCATAGAAAAATAGTGGCTCAACGAACACGATGGTTACCAGTCCAATATCCTTAATTATAGAAATTAATCGTCCTTGTGTAGGTTTCAATGTTGGAAAATCATTCCTTGAGTGTATTCAATTCAGTTTCGTATTAAATACTTGAATTTATATTTCATAGAAAAATAGTGGCTCAACCAACACGATGGTTACCAGTCCAATATCCTTAATTATAGAAATTAATCGTCCTTGTGTAGGTTTCAATGTTGGAAAATCATTCCTTGAGTGTATTCAATTCAGTTTCGTATTAAATACTTAAATTTATATTTCATAGAAAAATAGTGGCTCAACCAACACGATGGTTACCAGTCCAATATCCTTAATTATAGAAATTAATCGTCCTTGTGTAGGTTTCAATGTTGGAAAATCATTCCTTGAGTGTATTCAATTCAGTTTCGTATTAAATACTTGAATTTCTATTTCATAGAAAAATAGTGGCTCAACGAACACGATGGTTACCAGTCCAATATCCTTAATTATAGAAATTAATCGTCCTTGTGTAGGTTTCAATGTTGGAAAATCATTCCTTGAGTGTATTCAATTCAGTTTCGTATTAAATACTTGAATTTATATTTCATAGAAAAATAGTGGCTCAACCAACACGATGGTTACCAGTCCAATATCCTTAATTATAGAAATTAATCGTCCTTGTGTAGGTTTCAATGTTGGAAAATCATTCCTTGAGTGTATTCAATTCAGTTTCGTATTAAACACGTCAACTGCCATACCACGCAGAAAAATAGTGTCTTCAGCTCCCACGAAGGTTAAGCTGCGTCGGGTCCAACGTTAATTACCTAGAAGGGTAACCGTCCTTGGGAATACGGGATGCAATGTTGGCAAATCAAACCTTATTATAACCAGCAAGAGTTTCGAAAATGAATCAAAGTTTCTAGTTAAAACCATCTCGTGGTGAATTTTGATACTTTATTAAACGCCATCTAGGGGTGAATTTTGATATTTCATCTCGTACACACTGATAGCTATTTTTTAAACACCAACAAGGGAAGTGTAGAGTGTATTCATTACCATCAGTGGCTTCGTACTGATGAATGTGAATTTCTATTTCATAGAAAAATAGTGGCTCAACGAACACGATGGTTACCAGTCCAATATCCTTAATTATAGAAATTAATCGTCCTTGTGTAGGTTTCAATGTTGGAAAATCATTCCTTGAGTGTATTCAATTCAGTTTCGTATTAAATACTTGAAAATGCCATATCACGCAGAAAAATAGTCTAGCTCAACCAGAAGTTAAGCTGGTTACCAGTCCAAACGTTAGTTACCTAGAAAGTAATCGTGCTTGGGAATACGGGATTCAATGTTGGCAAATCAAACCTTTATAACCAGTTCAAGAGTTTCGTATAAATGAATCAAAGTTTATAGTTAAAACCATCTCGTGGTAAATTTTGATACTTTATTAAACGCCATCTAGGGGTGAATTTTGATATTTCATCTCGTACACACTGATAGCTATTTTTTAAACACCAACAAGGGAAGTGTAGAGTGTATAATCAATTACCAGAAGTGACTTTACCGTATTAAATACTTGAATTTCTATTTCATAGAAAAATAGTGGCTCAACGAACACGATGGTTACCAGTCCAATATCCTTAATTATAGAAATTAATCGTCCTTGTGTAGGTTTCAATGTTGGAAAATCATTCCTTGAGTGTATTCAATTCAGTTTCGTATTAAATACTTGAATTTATATTTCATAGAAAAATAGTGGCTCAACCAACACGATGGTTACCAGTCCAATATCCTTAATTATAGAAATTAATCGTCCTTGTGTAGGTTTCAATGTTGGAAAATCATTCCTTGAGTGTATTCAATTCAGTTTCGTATTAAATACTTAAATTTATATTTCATAGAAAAATAGTGGCTCAACCAACACGATGGTTACCAGTCCAATATCCTTAATTATAGAAATTAATCGTCCTTGTGTAGGTTTCAATGTTGGAAAATCATTCCTTGAGTGTATTCAATTCAGTTTCGTATTAAATACTTGAATTTCTATTTCATAGAAAAATAGTGGCTCAACGAACACGATGGTTACCAGTCCAATATCCTTAATTATAGAAATTAATCGTCCTTGTGTAGGTTTCAATATTGGAAAATCATTCCTTGAGTGTATTCAATTCAGTTTCGTATTAAATACTTGAATTTATATTTCATAGAAAAATAGTGGCTCAACCAACACGATGGTTACCAGTCCAATATCCTTAATTATAGAAATTAATCGTCCTTGTGTAGGTTTCAATGTTGGAAAATCATTCCTTGAGTGTATTCAATTCAGTTTCGTATTAAACACGTCAACGGCCATACCACGCAGATAAAACCTAGTGTCTTCAGCTCCCAGAAGTTAAGCTGCGTTGGGTCCCGTTAGTACCTAGAAGGGTGACCGTCCTTGGGAATACGGGATGCAATGTTGGCAAATCAAACCTTTTATAACCAGCAAGAGTTTCGAAAATGAATCAAAGTTTTAGTTAAAACCATCTCGTGGTGAATTTTGATACTTTATTAAACGCCATCTAGGGGTGAATTTTGATATTTCATCTCGTACACACTGATAGCTATTTTTTAAACACCAACAAGGGAAGTGTAGAGTGTTTCATTACCATCAGTGGCTTTACCGATGAATGTGAATTTCTATTTCATAGAAAAATAGTGGCTCAACGAACACGATGGTTACCAGTCCAATATCCTTAATTATAGAAATTAATCGTCCTTGTGTAGGTTTCAATGTTGGAAAATCATTCCTTGAGTGTATTCAATTCAGTTTCGTATTAAATACTTGAATTTCTATTTCATAGAAAAATAGTGGCTCAACGAACACGATGGTTACCAGTCCAATATCCTTAATTATAGAAATTAATCGTCCTTGTGTAGGTTTCAATGTTGGAAAATCATTCCTTGAGTGTATTCAATTCAGTTTCGTATTAAATACTTGAATTTATATTTCATAGAAAAATAGTGGCTCAACCAACACGATGGTTACCAGTCCAATATCCTTAATTATAGAAATTAATCGTCCTTGTGTAGGTTTCAATGTTGGAAAATCATTCCTTGAGTGTATTCAATTCAGTTTCGTATTAAATACTTGAATTTATATTTCATAGAAAAATAGTGGCTCAACCAACACGATGGTTACCAGTCCAATATCCTTAATTATAGAAATTAATCGTCCTTGTGTAGGTTTCAATGTTGGAAAATCATTCCTTGAGTGTATTCAATTCAGTTTCGTATTAAATACTTAAATTTATATTTCATAGAAAAATAGTGGCTCAACCAACACGATGGTTACCAGTCCAATATCCTTAATTATAGAAATTAATCGTCCTTGTGTAGGTTTCAATGTTGGAAAATCATTCCTTGAGTGTATTCAATTCAGTTTCGTATTAAATACTTGAATTTCTATTTCATAGAAAAATAGTGGCTCAACGAACACGATGGTTACCAGTCCAATATCCTTAATTATAGAAATTAATCGTCCTTGTGTAGGTTTCAATATTGGAAAATCATTCCTTGAGTGTATTCAATTCAGTTTCGTATTAAATACTTGAATTTATATTTCATAGAAAAATAGTGGCTCAACCAACACGATGGTTACCAGTCCAATATCCTTAATTATAGAAATTAATCGTCCTTGTGTAGGTTTCAATGTTGGAAAATCATTCCTTGAGTGTATTCAATTCAGTTTCGTATTAAATACTTGAATTTCTATTTCATAGAAAAATAGTGGCTCAACGAACACGATGGTTACCAGTCCAATATCCTTAATTATAGAAATTAATCGTCCTTGTGTAGGTTTCAATAAGTTGGAAAATCATTCCTTGAGTGTATTCAATTCAGTTTCGTATTAAATACTTGAATTTATATTTCATAGAAAAATAGTGGCTCAACGAACACGATGGTTACCAGTCCAATATCCTTAATTTATAGAAATTAATCGTCCTTGTGTAGGTTTCAATGTTGGAAAATCATTCCTTGAGTGTATTCAATTCAGTTTCGTATTAAATACTTGAATTTCTATTTCATAGAAAAATAGTGGCTCAACGAACACGATGGTTACCAGTCCAATATCCTTAATTATAGAAATTAATCGTCCTTGTGTAGGTTTCAATGTTGGAAAATCATTCCTTGAGTGTATTCAATTCAGTTTCGTATTAAATACTTGAATTTATATTTCATAGAAAAATAGTGGCTCAACCAACACTATGGTTACCAGTCCAATATCCTTAATTATAGAAATTAATCGTCCTTGTGTAGGTTTCAATGTTGGAAAATCATTCCTTGAGTGTATTTAATTCAGTCTCGTATTAAATACTTGAATTTCTATTTCATAGAAAAATAGTGGCTCAACGAACACGATGGTTACCAGTCCAATATCCTTAATTATAGAAATTAATCGTCCTTGTGTAGGTTTCAATGTTGGAAAATCATTCCTTGAGTGAATTCAATTCAGTTTCGTATTAAATACTTGAATTTATATTTCATAGAAAAATAGTGGCTCAACCAACAAAATGGTTACCAGTCCAATATCCTTAATTATAGAAATTAATCGTCCTTGTGTAGGTTTCAATGTTGGAAAATCATTCCTTGAGTGTATTCAAATCAGTTTCGTATTAAATACTTGAATTTATATTTCATAGAAAAATAGTGGCTCAACCAACACGATGGTTACCAGTCCAATATCCTTAATTATAGAAATTAATCGTCCTTGTGTAGGTTTCAATGTTGGAAAATCATTCCTTGAGTGTATTCAATTCAGTTTCGTATTAAACACGTAAACTGCCATATCACGCAGAAAAATAGTGTCTTCAGCTCCCACGAAGTTAAGCTGCGTCGAGTCCCGTTAGTTACCTAGAAGGTAACCGTCCTTGGGAATACGGGATGCAATGTTGGCAAATCAAACCTTTTATAACCAGTCAAGAGTTTCGTATAAATGAATCAAAGTTTCTAGTTAAAACCATCTCGTGGTGAATTTTGATACTTTATTAAACGCCATCTAGGGGTGAATTTTGATATTTCATCTCGTACACACTGATAGCTATTTTTTAAACACCAACAAGGGAAGTGTAGAGTGTATTCATTACCATCAGTGGCTTTACCGTATGAATGTGAATTTCTATTTCATAGAAAAATAGTGGCTCAACGAACACGATGGTTACCAGTCCAATATCCTTAATTATAGAAATTAATCGTCCTTGTGTAGGTTTCAATGTTGGAAAATCATTCCTTGAGTGTATTCAATTCAGTTTCGTATTAAATACTTGAATTTCTATTTCATAGAAAAATAGTGGCTCAACGAACACGATGGTTACCAGTCCAATATCCTTAATTATAGAAATTAATCGTCCTTGTGTAGGTTTCAATGTTGGAAAATCATTCCTTGAGTGTATTCAATTCAGTTTCGTATTAAATACTTGAATTTATATTTCATAGAAAAATAGTGGCTCAACCAACACGATGGTTACCAGTCCAATATCCTTAATTATAGAAATTAATCGTCCTTGTGTAGGTTTCAATGTTGGAAAATCATTCCTTGAGTGTATTCAATTCAGTTTCGTATTAAATACTTGAAAATGGCCATATCATGCAGAAAAATAGTGTCAGCTCAACCAGAAGTTAAGCTGGTTACGAGTCCAAACGTTAGTTACCTAGAAAGTAACCGTCCTTGGGAATAGGGATGCAATGTTGGCAAATCAAACCTTTTATAACCAGTTCAAGAGTTTCGATAAATGAATCAAAGTTTTAGTTAAAACCATCTCGTGGTAAATTTTGATACTTTATTAAACGCCATCTAGGGGTGAATTTTGATATTTCATCTCGTACACACTGATAGCTATTTTTAAACACCAACAAGGGAAGTGTAGAGTGTATTCAATTACCAGCAGTGACTTTACCGTATGAAATACTTGAATTTCTATTTCATAGAAAAATAGTGGCTCAACGAACACGATGGTTACCAGTCCAATATCCTTAATTATAGAAATTAATCGTCCTTGTGTAGGTTTCAATGTTGGAAAATCATTCCTTGAGTGTATTCAATTCAGTTTCGTATTAAATACTTGAATTTCTATTTCATAGAAAAATAGTGGCTCAACGAACACGATGGTTACCAGTCCAATATCCTTAATTATAGAAATTAATCGTCCTTGTGTAGGTTTCAATGTTGGAAAATCATTCCTTGAGTGTATTCAATTCAGTTTCGTATTAAATACTTGAATTTATATTTCATAGAAAAATAGTGGCTCAACCAACACGATGGTTACCAGTCCAATATCCTTAATTATAGAAATTAATCGTCCTTGTGTAGGTTTCAATGTTGGAAAATCATTCCTTGAGTGTATTCAATTCAGTTTCGTATTAAATACTTGAATTTCTATTTCATAGAAAAATAGTGGCTCAACGAACACGATGGTTACCAGTCCAATATCCTTAATTATAGAAATTAATCGTCCTTGTGTAGGTTTCAATGTTGGAAAATCATTCCTTGAGTGTATTCAATTCAGTTTCGTATTAAATACTTGAATTTCTATTTCATAGAAAAATAGTGGCTCAACGAACACGATGGTTACCAGTCCAATATCCTTAATTATAGAAATTAATCGTCCTTGTGTAGGTTTCAATGTTGGAAAATCATTCCTTGAGTGTATTCAATTCAGTTTCGTATTAAATACTTGAATTTCTATTTCATAGAAAAATAGTGGCTCAACGAACACGATGGTTACCAGTCCAATATCCTTAATTATAGAAATTAATCGTCCTTGTGTAGGTTTCAATGTTGGAAAATCATTCCTTGAGTGTATTCAATTCAGTTTCGTATTAAATACTTGAATTTCTATTTCATAGAAAAATAGTGGCTCAACGAACACGATGGTTACCAGTCCAATATCCTTAATTATAGAAATTAATCGTCCTTGTGTAGGTTTCAATGTTGGAAAATCATTCCTTGAGTGTATTCAATTCAGTTTCGTATTAAATACTTGAATTTCTATTTCATAGAAAAATAGTGGCTCAACGAACACGATGGTTACCAGTCCAATATCCTTAATTATAGAAATTAATCGTCCTTGTGTAGGTTTCAATGTTGGAAAATCATTCCTTGAGTGTATTCAATTCAGTTTCGTATTAAATACTTGAATTTATATTTCATAGAAAAATAGTGGCTCAACGAACACGATGGTTACCAGTCCAATATCCTTAATTATAGAAATTAATCGTCCTTGTGTAGGTTTCAATGTTGGAAAATCATTCCTTGAGTGTATTCAATTCAGTTTCGTATTAAATACTTGAATTTCTATTTCATAGAAAAATAGTGGCTCAACGAACACGATGGTTACCAGTCCAATATCCTTAATTATAGAAATTAATCGTCCTTGTGTAGGTTTCAATGTTGGAAAATCATTCCTTGAGTGTATTCAATTCAGTTTCGTATTAAATACTTGAATTTATATTTCATAGAAAAATAGTGGCTCAACCAACACGATGGTTACCAGTCCAATATCCTTAATTATAGAAATTAATCGTCCTTGTGTAGGTTTCAATGTTGGAAAATCATTCCTTGAGTGTATTCAATTCAGTTTCGTATTAAATACTTGAATTTCTATTTCATAGAAAAATAGTGGCTCAACGAACACGATGGTTACCAGTCCAATATCCTTAATTATAGAAATTAATCGTCCTTGTGTAGGTTTCAATGTTGGAAAATCATTCCTTGAGTGTATTCAATTCAGTTTCGTATTAAATACTTGAATTTCTATTTCATAGAAAAATAGTGGCTCAACGAACACGATGGTTACCAGTCCAATATCCTTAATTATAGAAATTAATCGTCCTTGTGTAGGTTTCAATGTTGGAAAATCATTCCTTGAGTGTATTCAATTCAGTTTCGTATTAAATACTTGAATTTATATTTCATAGAAAAATAGTGGCTCAACCAACACGATGGTTACCAGTCCAATATCCTTAATTATAGAAATTAATCGTCCTTGTGTAGGTTTCAATGTTGGAAAATCATTCCTTGAGTGTATTCAATTCAGTTTCGTATTAAATACTTGAATTTATATTTCATAGAAAAATAGTGGCTCAACCAACACGATGGTTACCAGTCCAATATCCTTAATTATAGAAATTAATCGTCCTTGTGTAGGTTTCAATGTTGGAAAATCATTCCTTGAGTGTATTCAATTCAGTTTCGTATTAAATACTTGAATTTCTATTTCATAGAAAAATAGTGGCTCAACGAACACGATGGTTACCAGTCCAATATCCTTAATTATAGAAATTAATCGTCCTTGTGTAGGTTTCAATGTTGGAAAATCATTCCTTGAGTGTATTCAATTCAGTTTCGTATTAAATACTTGAATTTATATTTCATAGAAAAATAGTGGCTCAACACAACACGATGGTTACCAGTCCAATATCCTTAATTATAGAAATTAATCGTCCTTGTGTAGGTTTCAATGTTGGAAAATCATTCCTTGAGTGTATTCAATTCAGTTTCGTATTAAATACTTGAATTTCTATTTCATAGAAAAATAGTGGCTCAACGAACACGATGGTTACCAGTCCAATATCCTTAATTATAGAAATTAATCGTCCTTGTGTAGGTTTCAATGTTGGAAAATCATTCCTTGAGTGTATTCAATTCAGTTTCGTATTAAATACTTGAATTTCTATTTCATAGAAAAATAGTGGCTCAACGAACACGATGGTTACCAGTCCAATATCCTTAATTATAGAAATTAATCGTCCTTGTGTAGGTTTCAATGTTGGAAAATCATTCCTTGAGTGTATTCAATTCAGTTTCGTATTAAATACTTGAATTTATATTTCATAGAAAAATAGTGGCTCAACCAACACGATGGTTACCAGTCCAATATCCTTAATTATAGAAATTAATCGTCCTTGTGTAGGTTTCAATGTTGGAAAATCATTCCTTGAGTGTATTCAATTCAGTTTCGTATTAAATACTTGAATTTCTATTTCATAGAAAAATAGTGGCTCAACGAACACGATGGTTACCAGTCCAATATCCTTAATTATAGAAATTAATCGTCCTTGTGTAGGTTTCAATGTTGGAAAATCATTCCTTGAGTGTATTCAATTCAGTTTCGTATTAAATACTTGAATTTATATTTCATAGAAAAATAGTGGCTCAACCAACACGATGGTTACCAGTCCAATATCCTTAATTATAGAAATTAATCGTCCTTGTGTAGGTTTCAATGTTGGAAAATCATTCCTTGAGTGTATTCAATTCAGTTTCGTATTAAATACTTGAAAACGGCCATACCATGCAGATAAAACCTAGTCTCTCAGCTCCCAGAAGTTAAGCTGCGTCGAGTCCCGTTAGTTACCTAGAAGGTAACCGTCCTTGGGAATACGGGATGCAATGTTGGCAAATCAAACCTTATTATAACCAGCAAGTAGTTTCGATAAATGAATCAAAGTTTTAGTTAAAACCATCTCGTGGTAAATTTTGATACTTTATTAAACGCCATCTAGGGGTGAATTTTGATATTTCATCTCGTACACATGATAGCTATTTTTTAAACACCAACAAGGGAAGTGTAGAGTGTATTCAATTACCAGCAGTGACTTTACCGTATGAAATGCTTGAATTTCTATTTCATAGAAAAATAGTGGCTCAACGAACACGATGGTTACCAGTCCAATATCCTTAATTATAGAAATTAATCGTCCTTGTGTAGGTTTCAATGTTGGAAAATCATTCCTTGAGTGTATTCAATTCAGTTTCGTATTAAATACTTGAATTTCTATTTCATAGAAAAATAGTAGGGCTCAACGAACACGATGGTTACCAGTCCAATATCCTTAATTATAGAAATTAATCGTCCTTGTGTAGGTTTCAATGTTGGAAAATCATTCCTT
Organism: Daphnia magna; assembly: GCF_020631705.1. Classification (NCBI taxonomy): domain Eukaryota; kingdom Metazoa; phylum Arthropoda; class Branchiopoda; order Diplostraca; family Daphniidae; genus Daphnia; species Daphnia magna. The sequence continues at coordinate 80,854 of NW_025533204.1, read as the reverse complement.
GAGTGTATTCAATTCAGTTTCGTATTAAATACTTGAATTTATATTTCATAGAAAAATAGTGGCTCAACCAACACGATGGTTACCAGTCCAATATCCTTAATTATAGAAATTAATCGTCCTTGTGTAGGTTTCAATGTTGGAAAATCATTCCTTGAGTGTATTCAATTCAGTTTCGTATTAAATACTTGAATTTATATTTCATAGAAAAATAGTGGCTCAACGAACACGATGGTTACCAGTCCAATATCCTTAATTATAGAAATTAATCGTCCTTGTGTAGGTTTCAATGTTGGAAAATCATTCCTTGAGTGTATTCAATTCAGTTTCGTATTAAATACTTGAATTTCTATTTCATAGAAAAATAGTGGCTCAACGAACACGATGGTTACCAGTCCAATATCCTTAATTATAGAAATTAATCGTCCTTGTGTAGGTTTCAATGTTGGAAAATCATTCCTTGAGTGTATTCAATTCAGTTTCGTATTAAATACTTGAATTTCTATTTCATAGAAAAATAGTGGCTCAACGAACACGATGGTTACCAGTCCAATATCCTTAATTATAGAAATTAATCGTCCTTGTGTAGGTTTCAATGTTGGAAAATCATTCCTTGAGTGTATTCAATTCAGTTTCGTATTAAATACTTGAATTTATATTTCATAGAAAAATAGTGGCTCAACCAACACGATGGTTACCAGTCCAATATCCTTAATTATAGAAATTAATCGTCCTTGTGTAGGTTTCAATGTTGGAAAATCATTCCTTGAGTGTATTCAATTCAGTTTCGTATTAAATACTTGAATTTCTATTTCATAGAAAAATAGTGGCTCAACGAACACGATGGTTACCAGTCCAATATCCTTAATTATAGAAATTAATCGTCCTTGTGTAGGTTTCAATGTTGGAAAATCATTCCTTGAGTGTATTCAATTCAGTTTCGTATTAAATACTTGAAAATGGCCATATTCATGCAGATAAAATAGTGTCAGCTCCCAGAAGTTAAGCTGCGTTACGAGTCCCGTTAGTTACCTAGAAAGTAACCGTCCTTGGGAATAGGGATTCAATGTTGGAAAATCAAACCTTATGTATAACCAGCAAGTCAGTTTCGTATTAAATGAATCAAAGTTTTAGTTAAAACCATCTCGTGGCTAAATTTTGATACTTTATTAAACGCCATCTAGGGGTGAATTTTAGATATTTCATCTCGTACACATGATAGCTATTTTTTAAACACCAACAAGGGAAGTGTAGAGTGTATTCAATTACCAGCAGTGACTTTACCGTATGAAATACTTGAATTTCTATTTCATAGAAAAATAGTGGCTCAACGAACACGATGGTTACCAGTCCAATATCCTTAATTATAGAAATTAATCGTCCTTGTGTAGGTTTCAATGTTGGAAAATCATTCCTTGAGTGTATTCAATTCAGTTTCGTATTAAATACTTGAATTTATATTTCATAGAAAAATAGTGGCTCAACCAACACGATGGTTACCAGTCCAATATCCTTAATTATAGAAATTAATCGTCCTTGTGTAGGTTTCAATGTTGGAAAATCATTCCTTGAGTGTATTCAATTCAGTTTCGTATTAAATACTTGAATTTATATTTCATAGAAAAATAGTGGCTCAACCAACACGATGGTTACCAGTCCAATATCCTTAATTATAGAAATTAATCGTCCTTGTGTAGGTTTCAATGTTGGAAAATCATTCCTTGAGTGTATTCAATTCAGTTTCGTATTAAATACTTGAATTTCTATTTCATAGAAAAATAGTGGCTCAACGAACACGATGGTTACCAGTCCAATATCCTTAATTATAGAAATTAATCGTCCTTGTGTAGGTTTCAATGTTGGAAAATCATTCCTTGAGTGTATTCAATTCAGTTTCGTATTAAATACTTGAATTTCTATTTCATAGAAAAATAGTGGCTCAACGAACACGATGGTTACCAGTCCAATATCCTTAATTATAGAAATTAATCGTCCTTGTGTAGGTTTCAATGTTGGAAAATCATTCCTTGAGTGTATTCAATTCAGTTTCGTATTAAATACTTGAATTTATATTTCATAGAAAAATAGTGGCTCAACGAACACGATGGTTACCAGTCCAATATCCTTAATTATAGAAATTAATCGTCCTTGTGTAGGTTTCAATGTTGGAAAATCATTCCTTGAGTGTATTCAATTCAGTTTCGTATTAAATACTTGAATTTATATTTCATAGAAAAATAGTGGCTCAACCAACACGATGGTTACCAGTCCAATATCCTTAATTATAGAAATTAATCGTCCTTGTGTAGGTTTCAATGTTGGAAAATCATTCCTTGAGTGTATTCAATTCAGTTTCGTATTAAATACTTGAATTTCTATTTCATAGAAAAATAGTGGCTCAACGAACACGATGGTTACCAGTCCAATATCCTTAATTATAGAAATTAATCGTCCTTGTGTAGGTTTCAATGTTGGAAAATCATTCCTTGAGTGTATTCAATTCAGTTTCGTATTAAATACTTGAATTTCATATTTCATAGAAAAATAGTGGCTCAACGAACACGATGGTTACCAGTCCAATATCCTTAATTATAGAAATTAATCGTCCTTGTGTAGGTTTCAATGTTGGAAAATCATTCCTTGAGTGTATTCAATTCAGTTTCGTATTAAATACTTGAATTTCTATTTCATAGAAAAATAGTGGCTCAACGAACACGATGGTTACCAGTCCAATATCCTTAATTATAGAAATTAATCGTCCTTGTGTAGGTTTCAATGTTGGAAAATCATTCCTTGAGTGTATTCAATTCAGTTTCGTATTAAATACTTGAATTTCTATTTCATAGAAAAATAGTGGCTCAACGAACACGATGGTTACCAGTCCAATATCCTTAATTATAGAAATTAATCGTCCTTGTGTAGGTTTCAATGTTGGAAAATCATTCCTTGAGTGTATTCAATTCAGTTTCGTATTAAATACTTGAATTTATATTTCATAGAAAAATAGTGGCTCAACCAACACGATGGTTACCAGTCCAATATCCTTAATTATAGAAATTAATCGTCCTTGTGTAGGTTTCAATGTTGGAAAATCATTCCTTGAGTGTATTCAATTCAGTTTCGTATTAAATACTTGAATTTCTATTTCATAGAAAAATAGTGGCTCAACGAACACGATGGTTACCAGTCCAATATCCTTAATTATAGAAATTAATCGTCCTTGTGTAGGTTTCAATGTTGGAAAATCATTCCTTGAGTGTATTCAATTCAGTTTCGTATTAAATACTTGAATTTATATTTCATAGAAAAATAGTGGCTCAACCAACACGATGGTTACCAGTCCAATATCCTTAATTATAGAAATTAATCGTCCTTGTGTAGGTTTCAATGTTGGAAAATCATTCCTTGAGTGTATTCAATTCAGTTTCGTATTAAATACTTGAATTTCTATTTCATAGAAAAATAGTGGCTCAACGAACACGATGGTTACCAGTCCAATATCCTTAATTATAGAAATTAATCGTCCTTGTGTAGGTTTCAATGTTGGAAAATCATTCCTTGAGTGTATTCAATTCAGTTTCGTATTAAATACTTGAATTTCTATTTCATAGAAAAATAGTGGCTCAACGAACACGATGGTTACCAGTCCAATATCCTTAATTATAGAAATTAATCGTCCTTGTGTAGGTTTCAATGTTGGAAAATCATTCCTTGAGTGTATTCAATTCAGTTTCGTATTAAACACGTCAACGGCCATTTTTATTTCCACGCAGATAAAAACTAGTGTCTTCAGCTCCCAGAAGTTAAGCTGCGTCGGGTCCCGTTAGTTACCTAGAAGGGTGACCGTCCTTGGGAATACGGGATGCAATGTTGGCAAATCAAACCTTATGTATAACCAGCAAGTCAGTTTCGTATTAAATGAATCAAAGTTTTAGTTAAAACCATCTCGTGGCTGAATTTTGATACTTTATTAAACGCCATCTAGGGGTGAATTTTAGATATTTCATCTCGTACACACTGATAGCTAATTTTTAAACACCAATCAAGGGAAGTGTAGAGTGTTTCATTATCAGCAGTGACTTTACCGTATGAATGCTTGAATTTCTATTTCATAGAAAAATAGTGGCTCAACGAACACGATGGTTACCAGTCCAATATCCTTAATTATAGAAATTAATCGTCCTTGTGTAGGTTTCAATGTTGGAAAATCATTCCTTGAGTGTATTCAATTCAGTTTCGTATTAAATACTTGAATTTCTATTTCATAGAAAAATAGTGGCTCAACGAACACGATGGTTACCAGTCCAATATCCTTAATTATAGAAATTAATCGTCCTTGTGTAGGTTTCAATGTTGGAAAATCATTCCTTGAGTGTATTCAATTCAGTTTCGTATTAAATACTTGAATTTATATTTCATAGAAAAATAGTGGCTCAACCAACACGATGGTTACCAGTCCAATATCCTTAATTATAGAAATTAATCGTCCTTGTGTAGGTTTCAATGTTGGAAAATCATTCCTTGAGTGTATTCAATTCAGTTTCGTATTAAATACTTAAATTTATATTTCATAGAAAAATAGTGGCTCAACGAACACGATGGTTACCAGTCCAATATCCTTAATTATAGAAATTAATCGTCCTTGTGTAGGTTTCAATGTTGGAAAATCATTCCTTGAGTGTATTCAATTCAGTTTCGTATTAAATACTTGAATTTATATTTCATAGAAAAATAGTGGCTCAACGAACACGATGGTTACCAGTCCAATATCCTTAATTATAGAAATTAATCGTCCTTGTGTAGGTTTCAATGTTGGAAAATCATTCCTTGAGTGTATTCAATTCAGTTTCGTATTAAATACTTGAATTTATATTTCATAGAAAAATAGTGGCTCAACCAACACGATGGTTACCAGTCCAATATCCTTAATTATAGAAATTAATCGTCCTTGTGTAGGTTTCAATGTTGGAAAATCATTCCTTGAGTGTATTCAATTCAGTTTCGTATTAAATACTTGAATTTCTATTTCATAGAAAAATAGTGGCTCAACGAACACGATGGTTACCAGTCCAATATCCTTAATTATAGAAATTAATCGTCCTTGTGTAGGTTTCAATGTTGGAAAATCATTCCTTGAGTGTATTCAATTCAGTTTCGTATTAAATACTTGAATTTATATTTCATAGAAAAATAGTGGCTCAACCAACACGATGGTTACCAGTCCAATATCCTTAATTATAGAAATTAATCGTCCTTGTGTAGGTTTCAATGTTGGAAAATCATTCCTTGAGTGTATTCAATTCAGTTTCGTATTAAATACTTGAATTTCTATTTCATAGAAAAATAGTGGCTCAACGAACACGATGGTTACCAGTCCAATATCCTTAATTATAGAAATTAATCGTCCTTGTGTAGGTTTCAATGTTGGAAAATCATTCCTTGAGTGTATTCAATTCAGTTTCGTATTAAATACTTGAATTTCTATTTCATAGAAAAATAGTGGCTCAACGAACACGATGGTTACCAGTCCAATATCCTTAATTATAGAAATTAATCGTCCTTGTGTAGGTTTCAATGTTGGAAAATCATTCCTTGAGTGTATTCAATTCAGTTTCGTATTAAACACGTGAACGGCCATACCACGCAGATAAAACCTAGTGTCTTCAGCTCCCAGAAGTTAAGCTGCGTCGGGTCCCGTTAGTACCTAGAAGGGTGACCGTCCTTGGGAATACGGGATGCAATGTTGGCAAATCAAACCTTTTATAACCAGCAAGAGTTTCGTAAAATGAATCAAAGTTTTAGTTAAAACCATCTCGTGGCTGAATTTTGATACTTTATTAAACGCCATCTAGGGGTGAATTTTGATATTTCAACTCGTACACACTGATAGCTTTAATTTTTAAACACCAACAAGGGAAGTGTAGAGTGTATTCATTATCAGCAGTGACTTTACCGTATGAATGCTTGAATTTCTATTTCATAGAAAAATAGTGGCTCAATGAACACGATGGTTACCAGTCCAATATCCTTAATTATAGAAATTAATCGTCCTTGTGTAGGTTTCAATGTTGGAAAATCATTCCTTGAGTGTATTCAATTCAGTTTCGTATTAAATACTTGAATTTCTATTTCATAGAAAAATAGTGGCTCAACGAACACGATGGTTACCAGTCCAATATCCTTAATTATAGAAATTAATCGTCCTTGTGTAGGTTTCAATGTTGGAAAATCATTCCTTGAGTGTATTCAATTCAGTTTCGTATTAAATACTTGAATTTATATTTCATAGAAAAATAGTGGCTCAACCAACACGATGGTTACCAGTCCAATATCCTTAATTATAGAAATTAATCGTCCTTGTGTAGGTTTCAATGTTGGAAAATCATTCCTTGAGTGTATTCAATTCAGTTTCGTATTAAATACTTGAATTTCTATTTCATAGAAAAATAGTGGCTCAACGAACACGATGGTTACCAGTCCAATATCCTTAATTATAGAAATTAATCGTCCTTGTGTAGGTTTCAATGTTGGAAAATCATTCCTTGAGTGTATTCAATTCAGTTTCGTATTAAATACTTGAATTTATATTTCATAGAAAAATAGTGGCTCAACCAACACGATGGTTACCAGTCCAATATCCTTAATTATAGAAATTAATCGTCCTTGTGTAGGTTTCAATGTTGGAAAATCATTCCTTGAGTGCATTCAATTCAGTTTCGTATTAAACCGTCAACGGCCATACCACGCAGATAAAACCTAGTCTCTTCAGCTCCCAGAAGTTAAGCTGCGTCGGGTCCCGTTAGTACCTAGAAGGGTGACCGCTTGGGAATACGGGATGCTGTTGGCATCAAACCTTTTATAACCAGCAAGAGTTTCGAAAATGAATCAAAGTTTTAGTTAAAACCATCTCGTGGTGAATTTTGATACTTTATTAAACGCCATCTAGGGGTGAATTTTGATATTTCATCTCGTACACACTGATAGCTAATTTTTAAACACCAACAAGGGAAGTGTAGAGTGTTTCATTATCAGCAGTGACTTTGTAACGCACCTGACGTGCTTGCAGGCGCGTTGCAGAGAAAAGATAAGAGAGTTTACTTGGGGGGAATTTAAACACACTGTATTTCTGTGAGAAAAGGGGGGAGAACAAAGAGAGAGAGAGAGACTGAGAACTTAAAGTTTATACTGGATTACGGGGGAGGTAAACGAGAGATGCTCATTTACCACCGTTACGGGACAATACTGAAAAAACAACTGAACTAAAAAAGGGGGCAAGGGCTTCTTAACGTTAACATAAATTTAAAGGGCCCTTGCCACCTACAATCCTGCCCGTGAGGGCAGCACCGTAGGTGACAGCGGGCCCACCTGTCCACAGGTACAAACAAAAGGGAACAAAACAAAAGAGAACAAAACAGTTTTTAGGAAGACAAAATTACCACCCCCAAAAAAAAGGCACGTCGACGTTCAATTTTCTTTCGGCAGGAGCCTCTTGTAGGAGCTCCGAGGGCCACAGAGGATCTGGTGATGGTCTCCCACCTTGCAGAGATTGCAGCACCGAGGATGCGGGCAATCGACCAGGGTGGTGTGGCCAGCAACAGAGGTGGGCAAAAAACACCCGAAGCAACGATGCTGCGTGAAAAGAAGCTCCAGGCGATCTTGATTGGTGAGAGTCATAAACTCCTCACATTCCGCAATCTTCAACGTGCAGCGGTAAGATCCCGGCTTCTCCAAATGCTCGGGCAAGAAACAGCGGATGGTCGGGGTGTGACGGGGCACAACGTACTTCGGGGCGTCGGGAATTGGAACCGTTACGTTGACGTTTTCGGTTACCTCCTTTTCCCGAATGTTGCGCAGCAGGTCTCCAACAAACCCACTCAACATTTTCTCCCTCTCAGCTCGGTAGTGGACCTGGACGTTGACGAGATCTTCAGCTCCCTGAGCGATTTCTTCGTTCAGGCGAAGGACCACGCGCTGATGGGCGTAAATGACGTCCACGGCTTCCTTTCGGGCTTGAACCAAATGAAGTTGATTTTCATTTAGATTCCGCACGCACTCCTCTTCCTTTTCACGGGACTCCTTCAACTTGTTTTTGATGGATGCGGCGGATTCGGCTGGATTTTGGGCCATAGTGAACGTTGACGGCGAGAGATGATTAGCACACACAATGATGAAGTAGCACACACCAAGTCAAGGGGTAAACTGTCGCCTGCTGTTCGTAAGGGACTAAACAGTTTCCCTAAGCGGTCAAGGGTTAAACAGTAGGCGACCTAATTTCGCCTTTGCCCTTTGAACTAAGTATAGGTGGCGTTGCCGTCGGAAATTTTACAATGCGGTTTTGGAGTTCCCACTTTTTACAGTGTTACATATGACTATAAACCAGTTTTACATTTTACATTCTGACATTTGACATTCTACAATTTTACAATTTTACCATTTTACAATTTATACCCATTTTTTTTTACTTTTATACAAGAATTTACTATTTACATTACATTTTGACCTAACGATCTCGATTTTTACTCAGTTGACCCAATTTTTTCACTTTTTTCGTAAACGTCCTGCTCTTTGGCCGTAGCCATAACACAGAGCTTAGTCACTGGACGAATACAAGGGTTTTTGTGGTTGCTGATTTGCACTTTTACCACTCGTACAACGTTATCAGAGTCACTGGGGAGAACCTCTATCACTTTTCCCAACGGCCATTGTCCACGTAGAGTATTCGGCTCAATGACGAGTACTAGGTCTCCGACGGTAACGTTTGGCCGATTTTCCGACCATTTTCTCCTTTCCGTCAGGTGTGGAACGTATTCACGAAGCCATCTGTTCCAAAAATGTTGTATGATGGCCTGGCTTTGAAGGAATTGTTTTGCTGTGACGTCCATGTTCTCAGAATCTCCCAACTTTAGCGGCACGTAGGGACGGGCTCCTCCATGAAGAAAGTGATTCGGCGTTAACGGATCGGGATCTTCGGGATCCATGCTGAGGTGGGTTAGTGGCCGAGCGTTCAAAAGGGCTGCTACTTCTGCGATCACCGTTCTTAGGACCCGATCGGTGACTAAACGATTCCCGACGCTGACCTTCATCGCTCGTTTGCACGATTGCACGAGCCTTTCCCATACTCCACCGAAATGGGGTCCGTGAGGAGGAGAAAAATGCCACTCTATTTGTTGGCATGCCATCTTCGACTGCAACTCCTGGTGTTGTTTGATTAACTCCGTTAGAGCTTGTCGGAGTTCTTGTTTCCCAGCTACGAGATTTGTTCCGTTGTCACTGTAAACAACGTTCGGCTTTCCACGTAAACTCACGAACCGAGTGAAACATAGCATGAATTCTTCGAGACTGAGGCCGTCGGAGACTTCTAGGTGAACGGCTCTAGTTGTTAGGCACGTAAACAGGCATACCCAACGTTTCTCGTGTCTACATCCTCTTCCACCGACTCGTACCGTTAGAGAGCCGAAGTAATCGATTCCCGTATATGCGAAAGGTGGAAGATAGGGAGTAAGCCTGTGAACTGGTAACGATGCCATGAGTGGCGGAATGGGTTTCGATGATCTCCGCTTGCAAGGCCAGCAGGTGTTGACAACCGATTTGATGACGTTACGTCCAGAGATTATCCAGTAACGTGAACGTAAATCCGCCAACAATCTTTCAGATTTAATGTGGAGATTCCGTGTGTGATGATTCCATACAATCCGCTGCGTCAGGAGTTGATCGGCTGGAAGTAGGATGGGATGCTTTGTGGAATAATCAACTGGAGCCTGAAGTATACGTCCGCCTACACGTAGCTGACCTGTTTCATCCAGAAAAGGCCTAAACGTGCGTAGTTTTGACTTCAGGGGCAACTCCAAGCTCTTTTTCAAGGCGTAGATTTCTTCCGCAAATGCCAGTCCTTGGGTGCGTTTAACACAAAGCGTGAGGGCCGTCATCATTTCTTCGGCCGTCAACTCCCCCACGGTTGGCTTGTAAATTCCCATCTTAGCTCTGGCGTTGGTCGCGAACCTTCTGCACCAAGCGATAACTCTTTGGATCTTGAGCAAGCTGGAATACTTCTTTACACAGTCATCAATCGGGTGATTTTCATCTTCCGTTTTGACTGCGAAGACTCGAATTACGTTAACGTCCCTTTCTTCCGGCTCTGTGATCTCTTCCCAAATATCCCACTCCGACGGATCGAGTTTCAGGAACGATGGACCCTCGTGGAATTTCACCAACTCGTCGACGTTCTTCGGGTCAATGCCACGACTACACAGGTCCGCTGGATTGTTAATTCCGGAAACGTGACGCCATTGTCTTCGATTCGTGTTCCGGAGGATTCTGCCAATCCGATTGTTCACGAAGGTTTCAAATCGGCAAGTGCGGGAATGGATCCAACGTAAGACGGTTTGAGAGTCGGTGTGGAAGGTAACTTCACGTAAATCGATTTCGAGCTCCCGACAGATTACTAGGGCGATATTTAAGCCTTCTACAGCAGCCTGCAACTCTAATCTTGGGATCGTGAGTCCTTTTACTGGTGTTACGTGTGTTTTAGCCATGACAAAGGATACGTTGATCGACTGGTCTTCGAAGATGAAACGGAAGTACGCCACAGCTCCAAATCCTTTTGTGCTTGCATCCGTAAATACATGCAGGTGCTGCTGCGTCCAACGACCACGTTGATGCCGGAAACATCTTGGTACTGTTAACAACTCCAGGTTATCCAGATGCTCGTACCAGTAGTGAAAGCGTTGGCCTAATTCTTCGGGGATAGGGTCATCCCAGCCGATCCTTTTCTCGTACGTCCATATATCTTGCAGAAGTGACTTCATTAAGAAAACAACAGGAGCGACGAGTCCCAACGGGTCGTAGACACTGGAGATTATACTGAGGAAATTCCTTTTGGTGAGAACGTCATGGCTAGGCTGCTTCCGTATCTTGAACGTCAGCATATCCGTTTCTCCGTTCCACATCACTCCAAGTGTTCGCTCGATGGGCAACTTCTCCAAATCAAGGTCCAGTGTTGGTGAGGCCAAACCGAACTCACGTAGAGCCGATATAACCTTCCTTGATGAGGACGTCCACTTCGTTAGATTGAAACCGCCTAGTTGTAAGAGATTCTTCATCTGGCGGGCCCGTTTTACTGCCCCGTCTTCGGAATCAAAGGAATCGAGGTAGTTGTCAACGTAAAAGTTTCTTCGAACGCTCTCTGCTGCCTCCGGATACTGGTCGCGATGATCGTCTGCAGTCCGATTTAGGGCGAAAATACAGGTCGTTGGTGAAGATACCGATCCAAAGACGTGGACAGTCATTTGGTACGTTAACGGAACTTGATTACTGCCAGGCGTTCGATAGACAAACCGGTAGGCCGCCTGGTCTTCTACTGGGACCTTCACTTGGTGAAACATCTTCTCGATATCTGCGCCAACTGGTACCAGGTTCCTTCGGAAGCGTAGTAGGACACCGAGTAGGCTAACGAGAAGATTGGGTCCACGTAACAGGTTCTGGTTGATCGACGTTCCCCCATACTCGGCGGCTCCGTCGAATACAACTCGAACTTTTGTCGTAGAGCTGGATGGGCTTACGACGCCGTGGTGCGGTAAATACCACGTTCTACTTGACTCTTTCCGCAACTCTTCGGTCGTGAGGAGTCTGGCGTGATCCAGGCCGATGTACTCCTTAACAACTGCATCATACTTCTCGGCGAAGTCTACATCTCGTTGAAATCGCCTCTCCAGAGAATAAAGTCTCTTCAATGCAGTTGCCCGATTGTCCGGAAGGTTTACGTTGTCGGTTTTCCACATAAGGCCGACTTGATACCGGTTACCAACATTCTTTACTGTTGACTCGAGGATACGTTGCCCACGTAGATCGTCTTCGGAGAGAACAGGCTGCTCCATGTCTACGTCTTTCGCCTCCAGCTGCCAAAATTTCTTGACTAACTCGTTGAGGTCTTCGGGACGTTCCTCTGCTACTATGTGGGCGATGAACGGACGCCCATCTTGTGGCGGGCCCGTTTGACCACCCAGGCACCAACCAAACGGTGTTTTGAAGGCGATAGGCCCAATTGTTCCAGCCGGCGGCTTGACGGAATCTACGTGATCGTGGGCTTCTGCTACGTCAATTCCAATTAATACTCCAACGTCTTCGGGTTGTATGTTCGGGACATCAAGACCGCGTAGGTGTGTCCAGGACTCCATCTGACGAGGGTTGATTGGAGGATTTGGCGTCACCTTCAAATTGTCGACGGCGTAGGCGTGTTTAACTTCAAATCGGCTTGTTCCATCGACGGATGAGAGGGAGAAATCCACAACCGCAGCTTGGACGTTTGATGTGGCTCCATCATAAGAGACAACGTTGATACGTTTATGCTGACCAACGAGTCCCAACCTTTTTACTAAATCTCTCCTGATCAGTGTGGTGTCACTTCCGGTATCCAGGAATCCGAAAGTGTCGACCCATCTTGTGCCGACGCTAATACGAACGGGTACAATCTTGAAACGTACACGTCGCTTTACCGGTTCCTTCTGGGTTAGTGTCCCGAGGAATGCAGTCGATGTAGACGCTGATGGAGACATTTGATCCGATAGTTTACTCCGTGGGATGAACTCGGACCCGTGAAGCAAGGGATGGTGTCTTGATCCAGTGCATCGACCCATGGTACATTTGATGTCCCTGGGACACTCCTTGCGTTCATGTTTGCCGGTTAGGCATAGTAGACACCTCCCGGACTTAAATACGACTTCAGCCCTTTTCGTGGGCGTGAAAGACATAAACAGGTTACAGCTGGCCAAGTTGTGAGCCCTGCCGTTACAAGCTAGGCACCTCCATTGGTCAGTCTTTTCGGCCGCTTTCTCCTCCGTTTTCGGTTGTTTTCCCTTGGGAGCAGCCTCCGGAGGTGACGACGCCGTTGATTTAGAGCCTTCTTCTGTCGAAACGTGTCCAATGGTCGACGTGTGAGCAGCGTTCTGTTTCTTGACAGGCTTCTTCTCATCAAACCGTACTTTGGACGTCGACGTAGGCAAGGACTCAAATACGTTTTTACCATGTTGCTTACTCATGGATTTTACTGTTACCCAGTCGTCCAGGTCCAGAACGTTCAGCTCTGCACCCGTTCTCTTTCGTTTTTCATTCCACTTCTCTTTAAAGTACGTCGTCAGCTTTGCTTCCATGGCCATCAGAGTAGTACGGCTATGAAGCTCGTGGGCATATCTTGATTGTGACAGCGTGACCACTGCTCCATGCAACCGGTTTGCAAAAGTCTTGAGGCTCGCCGCATCTTGACTCTTCAAAGGTGGAATCTGCAGCAGGTCGTCGAGGTACGTTTGATCCATGACTTCGGTGCGGCCGTAAACTGCATCGAGTCGTTCCCACACCACGGAGTACATAGCCTCATCGGCGAGGCACTCGCCGATCTCATTCCGGACCTCCTTCGACAGCAGCTCTTCCAACATGAACAGTAGGGCAGGAGAACCGTTGTATTCTTGTTCGTATAAGGCTCGAAATTTAGCCTTAAACCGGGCGTAGTTCTTCGGATTTCCATCAAACGGCTGGATCGTGAAGGTCGGAGTACGTGGACGACTACAGCAGCCGCCATGAGGATGGTTGGAAGGGCCAGCGGCAGGTGGAGGTTCAGGGGTCGTGTCCGAACTCTCCGAAGACGTATCGTGCCCAGGGGGTGGGCATGGATTGCAGGTTGAAGGCATGATGGGCAAGGGTCTTCGGGTAGGATCCTGTGCAGAGGTACCGGCTGGAACGTAACGATTGGACAAGTCTCTACGGTGCATTACTGTGGCCTCAATTGACTTTAAGGACGCCCGAGCAGGGATGTCTTGTGTAGCAGCGAGTGACTGTGATCGTTTTGGAAGGCGTGTCTCTTGGTCCAGAACTTGCTCTTGTATCGTTCTCAGATGGATCTTGTTGACTTCCATCGTTGTTTTTAGACCTTCAATCTGAGCATTTAGGTCCAAGTTAACCTCTTTGATCTTCTGATCCATTTCACGTAGACTCTGACGTGAATCTTTCACCAAGCTGGTGTTAGCGGCGATTTCTGATGACGTCTTTTCCGCGCTGTCAATGAGTTTGCTCAGGTGCTCACCCATGCCTTTCAGCGCCTTGCTTAACGTTTCCGTAGCCGACGTGGTGCTCGCTTCCATCTGGATTCTTGCACGTTCCATCTTGACTTCCAGTTCCAATATCTGTTTCTGGATGCACAGATCACGCTGGCTGGGTTGACCAAGGGAAACATTTGACGTCGAACGGGTAGACCTCTTCTGTGATAGCGTGGTACTAACTGTGACGTCTGAAGCTGTCGTACCAATAGAGCTGGCTGAGTGACGTGACGACGTGGCATACCTAATGGCGAAGTTGAGGATTTCCACGTGGTCGGTGTCGAATTGTACCTCCCATTTTTCACATGCTTGACGTTGTGGATCCGTAATGTCGGGCAAGCTCTCCATATACGTGTGGTGAAGATCTTTGACGTCTTCGTAGATACGAATTAATTCGTCTCGCCATGCTGCAACTTGCAACTTCTTGAGTCTGATGGCTCCCAACTTGTGATCTACCACTGCCTTTCTGAGCTGATTCGTTAACTTCGTGTGGGCCGCCTTTCTTCTCCCACGTTTCTGCTTGAGATCGTTGTCTGGGAGGAGGGGGCCTTCATTCTTCATTGCTTCTGGCTTCATTTCGTCTTCTATAGAGATATTGCCGCCCGACTCAATACTCTCGGCTTTTGCTACGGCTTCACTCATGACGTAGAAACGTTCAAAGACAAGGAAGTAGTCACACGTAAATGGATGTCGATGATTCACGTAGATACAGCGACGATACAGTCAGATACGTAAAGGCGTGGTAGACCGGGTTTTGCCTTCAGGATGGCGTGGACGTGTGTCAAAGTCTTACAAAGGGGAATACCCGACAATTTTACTGAATCTAACAAGTTTTACTAGGGATAACAAGAGAAATGCACGTGTTCGTTAAATCCCGGGTTTCGGCACCATTTGTAACGCACCTGACGTGCTTGCAGGCGCGTTGCAGAGAAAAGATAAGAGAGTTTACTTGGGGGGAATTTAAACACACTGTATTTCTGTGAGAAAAGGGGGGAGAACAAAGAGAGAGAGAGAGACTGAGAACTTAAAGTTTATACTGGATTACGGGGGAGGTAAACGAGAGATGCTCATTTACCACCGTTACGGGACAATACTGAAAAAACAACTGAACTAAAAAAGGGGGCAAGGGCTTCTTAACGTTAACATAAATTTAAAGGGCCCTTGCCACCTACAATCCTGCCCGTGAGGGCAGCACCGTAGGTGACAGACTTTACCGATGAATGTGAATTTCTATTTCATAGAAAAATAGTGGCTCAATGAACACGATGGTTACCAGTCCAATATCCTTAATTATAGAAATTAATCGTCCTTGTGTAGGTTTCAATGTTGGAAAATCATTCCTTGAGTGTATTCAATTCAGTTTCGTATTAAATACTTGAATTTATATTTCATAGAAAAATAGTGGCTCAACCAACACGATGGTTACCAGTCCAATATCCTTAATTATAGAAATTAATCGTCCTTGTGTAGGTTTCAATGTTGGAAAATCATTCCTTGAGTGTATTCAATTCAGTTTCGTATTAAACCGTCAACGGCCATACCACGCAGATAAAACCTAGTCTCTTCAGCTCCCAGAAGTTAAGCTGCGTCGGGTCCCGTTAGTACCTAGAAGGGTGACCGCTTGGGAATACGGGATGCTGTTGGCATCAAACCTTTTATAACCAGCAAGAGTTTCGAAAATGAATCAAAGTTTTAGTTAAAACCATCTCGTGGTGAATTTTGATACTTTATTAAACGCCATCTAGGGGTGAATTTTGATATTTCATCTCGTACACACTGATAGCTAATTTTTAAACACCAACAAGGGAAGTGTAGAGTGTTTCATTATCAGCAGTGACTTTACCGATGAATGTGAATTTCTATTTCATAGAAAAATAGTGGCTCAATGAACACGATGGTTACCAGTCCAATATCCTTAATTATAGAAATTAATCGTCCTTGTGTAGGTTTCAATGTTGGAAAATCATTCCTTGAGTGTATTCAATTCAGTTTCGTATTAAATACTTGAATTTCTATTTCATAGAAAAATAGTGGCTCAACGAACACGATGGTTACCAGTCCAATATCCTTAATTATAGAAATTAATCGTCCTTGTGTAGGTTTCAATGTTGGAAAATCATTCCTTGAGTGTATTCAAATCAGTTTCGTATTAAATACTTGAATTTCTATTTCATAGAAAAATAGTGGCTCAACGAACACGATGGTTACCAGTCCAATATCCTTAATTATAGAAATTAATCGTCCTTGTGTAGGTTTCAATGTTGGAAAATCATTCCTTGAGTGTATTCAATTCAGTTTCGTATTAAATACTTGAATTTCTATTTCATAGAAAAATAGTGGCTCAACGAACACGATGGTTACCAGTCCAATATCCTTAATTATAGAAATTAATCGTCCTTGTGTAGGTTTCAATGTTGGAAAATCATTCCTTGAGTGTATTCAATTCAGTTTCGTATTAAATACTTGAATTTATATTTCATAGAAAAATAGTGGCTCAACCAACACGATGGTTACCAGTCCAATATCCTTAATTATAGAAATTAATCGTCCTTGTGTAGGTTTCAATGTTGGAAAATCATTCCTTGAGTGTATTCAATTCAGTTTCGTATTAAACCGTCAACGGCCATACCACGCAGATAAAACCTAGTCTCTTCAGCTCCCAGAAGTTAAGCTGCGTCGGGTCCCGTTAGTACCTAGAAGGGTGACCGCTTGGGAATACGGGATGCTGTTGGCATCAAACCTTTTATAACCAGCAAGAGTTTCGAAAATGAATCAAAGTTTTAGTTAAAACCATCTCGTGGTGAATTTTGATACTTTATTAAACGCCATCTAGGGGTGAATTTTGATATTTCATCTCGTACACACTGATAGCTAATTTTTAAACACCAACAAGGGAAGTGTAGAGTGTTTCATTATCAGCAGTGACTTTACCGATGAATGTGAATTTCTATTTCATAGAAAAATAGTGGCTCAATGAACACGATGGTTACCAGTCCAATATCCTTAATTATAGAAATTAATCGTCCTTGTGTAGGTTTCAATGTTGGAAAATCATTCCTTGAGTGTATTCAATTCAGTTTCGTATTAAATACTTAAATTTCTATTTCATAGAAAAATAGTGGCTCAACGAACACGATGGTTACCAGTCCAATATCCTTAATTATAGAAATTAATCGTCCTTGTGTAGGTTTCAATGTTGGAAAATCATTCCTTGAGTGTATTCAAATCAGTTTCGTATTAAATACTTGAATTTATATTTCATAGAAAAATAGTGGCTCAACCAACACGATGGTTACCAGTCCAATATCCTTAATTATAGAAATTAATCGTCCTTGTGTAGGTTTCAATGTTGGAAAATCATTCCTTGAGTGTATTCAATTCAGTTTCGTATTAAATACTTGAATTTCTATTTCATAGAAAAATAGTGGCTCAACGAACACGATGGTTACCAGTCCAATATCCTTAATTATAGAAATTAATCGTCCTTGTGTAGGTTTCAATGTTGGAAAATCATTCCTTGAGTGTATTCAATTCAGTTTCGTATTAAATACTTGAATTTATATTTCATAGAAAAATAGTGGCTCAACCAACACGATGGTTACCAGTCCAATATCCTTAATTATAGAAATTAATCGTCCTTGTGTAGGTTTCAATGTTGGAAAATCATTCCTTGAGTGTATTCAATTCAGTTTCGTATTAAACCGTCAACGGCCATACCACGCAGATAAAACCTAGTCTCTTCAGCTCCCAGAAGTTAAGCTGCGTCGGGTCCCGTTAGTACCTAGAAGGGTGACCGCTTGGGAATACGGGATGCTGTTGGCATCAAACCTTTTATAACCAGCAAGAGTTTCGAAAATGAATCAAAGTTTTAGTTAAAACCATCTCGTGGTGAATTTTGATACTTTATTAAACGCCATCTAGGGGTGAATTTTGATATTTCATCTCGTACACACTGATAGCTAATTTTTAAACACCAACAAGGGAAGTGTAGAGTGTTTCATTATCAGCAGTGACTTTACCGATGAATGTGAATTTCTATTTCATAGAAAAATAGTGGCTCAATGAACACGATGGTTACCAGTCCAATATCCTTAATTATAGAAATTAATCGTCCTTGTGTAGGTTTCAATGTTGGAAAATCATTCCTTGAGTGTATTCAATTCAGTTTCGTATTAAATACTTAAATTTCTATTTCATAGAAAAATAGTGGCTCAACGAACACGATGGTTACCAGTCCAATATCCTTAATTATAGAAATTAATCGTCCTTGTGTAGGTTTCAATGTTGGAAAATCATTCCTTGAGTGTATTCAAATCAGTTTCGTATTAAATACTTGAATTTATATTTCATAGAAAAATAGTGGCTCAACCAACACGATGGTTACCAGTCCAATATCCTTAATTATAGAAATTAATCGTCCTTGTGTAGGTTTCAATGTTGGAAAATCATTCCTTGAGTGTATTCAATTCAGTTTCGTATTAAATACTTGAATTTCTATTTCATAGAAAAATAGTGGCTCAACGAACACGATGGTTACCAGTCCAATATCCTTAATTATAGAAATTAATCGTCCTTGTGTAGGTTTCAATGTTGGAAAATCATTCCTTGAGTGTATTCAATTCAGTTTCGTATTAAATACTTGAATTTATATTTCATAGAAAAATAGTGGCTCAACCAACACGATGGTTACCAGTCCAATATCCTTAATTATAGAAATTAATCGTCCTTGTGTAGGTTTCAATGTTGGAAAATCATTCCTTGAGTGTATTCAATTCAGTTTCGTATTAAACCGTCAACGGCCATACCACGCAGATAAAACCTAGTCTCTTCAGCTCCCAGAAGTTAAGCTGCGTCGGGTCCCGTTAGTACCTAGAAGGGTGACCGCTTGGGAATACGGGATGCTGTTGGCATCAAACCTTTTATAACCAGCAAGAGTTTCGAAAATGAATCAAAGTTTTAGTTAAAACCATCTCGTGGTGAATTTTGATACTTTATTAAACGCCATCTAGGGGTGAATTTTGATATTTCATCTCGTACACACTGATAGCTAATTTTTAAACACCAACAAGGGAAGTGTAGAGTGTTTCATTATCAGCAGTGACTTTACCGATGAATGTGAATTTCTATTTCATAGAAAAATAGTGGCTCAATGAACACGATGGTTACCAGTCCAATATCCTTAATTATAGAAATTAATCGTCCTTGTGTAGGTTTCAATGTTGGAAAATCATTCCTTGAGTGTATTCAATTCAGTTTCGTATTAAATACTTAAATTTCTATTTCATAGAAAAATAGTGGCTCAACGAACACGATGGTTACCAGTCCAATATCCTTAATTATAGAAATTAATCGTCCTTGTGTAGGTTTCAATGTTGGAAAATCATTCCTTGAGTGTATTCAAATCAGTTTCGTATTAAATACTTGAATTTATATTTCATAGAAAAATAGTGGCTCAACCAACACGATGGTTACCAGTCCAATATCCTTAATTATAGAAATTAATCGTCCTTGTGTAGGTTTCAATGTTGGAAAATCATTCCTTGAGTGTATTCAATTCAGTTTCGTATTAAATACTTGAATTTCTATTTCATAGAAAAATAGTGGCTCAACGAACACGATGGTTACCAGTCCAATATCCTTAATTATAGAAATTAATCGTCCTTGTGTAGGTTTCAATGTTGGAAAATCATTCCTTGAGTGTATTCAATTCAGTTTCGTATTAAATACTTGAATTTATATTTCATAGAAAAATAGTGGCTCAACCAACACGATGGTTACCAGTCCAATATCCTTAATTATAGAAATTAATCGTCCTTGTGTAGGTTTCAATGTTGGAAAATCATTCCTTGAGTGTATTCAATTCAGTTTCGTATTAAACCGTCAACGGCCATACCACGCAGATAAAACCTAGTCTCTTCAGCTCCCAGAAGTTAAGCTGCGTCGGGTCCCGTTAGTACCTAGAAGGGTGACCGCTTGGGAATACGGGATGCTGTTGGCATCAAACCTTTTATAACCAGCAAGAGTTTCGAAAATGAATCAAAGTTTTAGTTAAAACCATCTCGTGGTGAATTTTGATACTTTATTAAACGCCATCTAGGGGTGAATTTTGATATTTCATCTCGTACACACTGATAGCTAATTTTTAAACACCAACAAGGGAAGTGTAGAGTGTTTCATTATCAGCAGTGACTTTACCGATGAATGTGAATTTCTATTTCATAGAAAAATAGTGGCTCAATGAACACGATGGTTACCAGTCCAATATCCTTAATTATAGAAATTAATCGTCCTTGTGTAGGTTTCAATGTTGGAAAATCATTCCTTGAGTGTATTCAATTCAGTTTCGTATTAAATACTTGAATTTCTATTTCATAGAAAAATAGTGGCTCAACGAACACGATGGTTACCAGTCCAATATCCTTAATTATAGAAATTAATCGTCCTTGTGTAGGTTTCAATGTTGGAAAATCATTCCTTGAGTGTATTCAAATCAGTTTCGTATTAAATACTTGAATTTATATTTCATAGAAAAATAGTGGCTCAACCAACACGATGGTTTCCAGTCCAATATCCTTAATTATAGAAATTAATCGTCCTTGTGTAGGTTTCAATGTTGGAAAATCATTCCTTGAGTGTATTCAATTCAGTTTCGTATTAAATACTTGAATTTCTATTTCATAGAAAAATAGTGGCTCAACGAACACGATGGTTACCAGTCCAATATCCTTAATTATAGAAATTAATCGTCCTTGTGTAGGTTTCAATGTTGGAAAATCATTCCTTGAGTGTATTCAATTCAGTTTCGTATTAAATACTTGAATTTATATTTCATAGAAAAATAGTGGCTCAACCAACACGATGGTTACCAGTCCAATATCCTTAATTATAGAAATTAATCGTCCTTGTGTAGGTTTCAATGTTGGAAAATCATTCCTTGAGTGTATTCAATTCAGTTTCGTATTAAACCGTCAACGGCCATACCACGCAGATAAAACCTAGTCTCTTCAGCTCCCAGAAGTTAAGCTGCGTCGGGTCCCGTTAGTACCTAGAAGGGTGACCGCTTGGGAATACGGGATGCTGTTGGCATCAAACCTTTTATAACCAGCAAGAGTTTCGAAAATGAATCAAAGTTTTAGTTAAAACCATCTCGTGGTGAATTTTGATACTTTATTAAACGCCATCTAGGGGTGAATTTTGATATTTCATCTCGTACACACTGATAGCTAATTTTTAAACACCAACAAGGGAAGTGTAGAGTGTTTCATTATCAGCAGTGACTTTACCGATGAATGTGAATTTCTATTTCATAGAAAAATAGTGGCTCAATGAACACGATGGTTACCAGTCCAATATCCTTAATTATAGAAATTAATCGTCCTTGTGTAGGTTTCAATGTTGGAAAATCATTCCTTGAGTGTATTCAATTCAGTTTCGTATTAAATACTTGAATTTCTATTTCATAGAAAAATAGTGGCTCAACCAACACGATGGTTACCAGTCCAATATCCTTAATTATAGAAATTAATCGTCCTTGTGTAGGTTTCAATGTTGGAAAATCATTCCTTGAGTGTATTCAATTCAGTTTCGTATTAAATACTTGAATTTCTATTTCATAGAAAAATAGTGGCTCAACGAACACGATGGTTACCAGTCCAATATCCTTAATTATAGAAATTAATCGTCCTTGTGTAGGTTTCAATGTTGGAAAATCATTCCTTGAGTGTATTCAATTCAGTTTCGTATTAAATACTTGAATTTATATTTCATAGAAAAATAGTGGCTCAACCAACACGATGGTTACCAGTCCAATATCCTTAATTATAGAAATTAATCGTCCTTGTGTAGGTTTCAATGTTGGAAAATCATTCCTTGAGTGTATTCAATTCAGTTTCGTATTAAACCGTCAACGGCCATACCACGCAGATAAAACCTAGTCTCTTCAGCTCCCAGAAGTTAAGCTGCGTCGGGTCCCGTTAGTACCTAGAAGGGTGACCGCTTGGGAATACGGGATGCTGTTGGCATCAAACCTTTTATAACCAGCAAGAGTTTCGAAAATGAATCAAAGTTTTAGTTAAAACCATCTCGTGGTGAATTTTGATACTTTATTAAACGCCATCTAGGGGTGAATTTTGATATTTCATCTCGTACACACTGATAGCTAATTTTTAAACACCAACAAGGGAAGTGTAGAGTGTTTCATTACCAGCAGTGACTTTACCGATGAATGTGAATTTCTATTTCATAGAAAAATAGTGGCTCAATGAACACGATGGTTACCAGTCCAATATCCTTAATTATAGAAATTAATCGTCCTTGTGTAGGTTTCAATGTTGGAAAATCATTCCTTGAGTGTATTCAATTCAGTTTCGTATTAAATACTTGAATTTCTATTTCATAGAAAAATAGTGGCTCAACGAACACGATGGTTACCAGTCCAATATCCTTAATTATAGAAATTAATCGTCCTTGTGTAGGTTTCAATGTTGGAAAATCATTCCTTGAGTGTATTCAATTCAGTTTCGTATTAAATACTTGAATTTCTATTTCATAGAAAAATAGTGGCTCAACGAACACGATGGTTACCAGTCCAATATCCTTAATTATAGAAATTAATCGTCCTTGTGTAGGTTTCAATGTTGGAAAATCATTCCTTGAGTGTATTCAATTCAGTTTCGTATTAAATACTTGAATTTATATTTCATAGAAAAATAGTGGCTCAACCAACACGATGGTTACCAGTCCAATATCCTTAATTATAGAAATTAATCGTCCTTGTGTAGGTTTCAATGTTGGAAAATCATTCCTTGAGTGTATTCAATTCAGTTTCGTATTAAACCGTCAACGGCCATACCACGCAGATAAAACCTAGTCTCTTCAGCTCCCAGAAGTTAAGCTGCGTCGGGTCCCGTTAGTACCTAGAAGGGTGACCGCTTGGGAATACGGGATGCTGTTGGCATCAAACCTTTTATAACCAGCAAGAGTTTCGAAAATGAATCAAAGTTTTAGTTAAAACCATCTCGTGGTGAATTTTGATACTTTATTAAACGCCATCTAGGGGTGAATTTTGATATTTCATCTCGTACACACTGATAGCTAATTTTTAAACACCAACAAGGGAAGTGTAGAGTGTTTCATTATCAGCAGTGACTTTACCGATGAATGTGAATTTCTATTTCATAGAAAAATAGTGGCTCAATGAACACGATGGTTACCAGTCCAATATCCTTAATTATAGAAATTAATCGTCCTTGTGTAGGTTTCAATGTTGGAAAATCATTCCTTGAGTGTATTCAATTCAGTTTCGTATTAAATACTTGAATTTCTATTTCATAGAAAAATAGTGGCTCAACGAACACGATGGTTACCAGTCCAATATCCTTAATTATAGAAATTAATCGTCCTTGTGTAGGTTTCAATGTTGGAAAATCATTCCTTGAGTGTATTCAATTCAGTTTCGTATTAAATACTTGAATTTATATTTCATAGAAAAATAGTGGCTCAACCAACACGATGGTTACCAGTCCAATATCCTTAATTATAGAAATTAATCGTCCTTGTGTAGGTTTCAATGTTGGAAAATCATTCCTTGAGTGTATTCAATTCAGTTTCGTATTAAATACTTGAATTTCTATTTCATAGAAAAATAGTGGCTCAACGAACACGATGGTTACCAGTCCAATATCCTTAATTATAGAAATTAATCGTCCTTGTGTAGGTTTCAATGTTGGAAAATCATTCCTTGAGTGTATTCAATTCAGTTTCGTATTAAATACTTGAATTTATATTTCATAGAAAAATAGTGGCTCAACCAACACGATGGTTACCAGTCCAATATCCTTAATTATAGAAATTAATCGTCCTTGTGTAGGTTTCAATGTTGGAAAATCATTCCTTGAGTGTATTCAATTCAGTTTCGTATTAAACCGTCAACGGCCATACCACGCAGATAAAACCTAGTCTCTTCAGCTCCCAGAAGTTAAGCTGCGTCGGGTCCCGTTAGTACCTAGAAGGGTGACCGCTTGGGAATACGGGATGCTGTTGGCATCAAACCTTTTATAACCAGCAAGAGTTTCGAAAATGAATCAAAGTTTTAGTTAAAACCATCTCGTGGTGAATTTTGATACTTTATTAAACGCCATCTAGGGGTGAATTTTGATATTTCATCTCGTACACACTGATAGCTAATTTTTTAAACACCAACAAGGGAAGTGTAGAGTGTTTCATTACCAGCAGTGACTTTACCGATGAATGTGAATTTCTATTTCATAGAAAAATAGTGGCTCAATGAACACGATGGTTACCAGTCCAATATCCTTAATTATAGAAATTAATCGTCCTTGTGTAGGTTTCAATGTTGGAAAATCATTCCTTGAGTGTATTCAATTCAGTTTCGTATTAAATACTTGAATTTCTATTTCATAGAAAAATAGTGGCTCAACGAACACGATGGTTACCAGTCCAATATCCTTAATTATAGAAATTAATCGTCCTTGTGTAGGTTTCAATGTTGGAAAATCATTCCTTGAGTGTATTCAATTCAGTTTCGTATTAAATACTTGAATTTCTATTTCATAGAAAAATAGTGGCTCAACGAACACGATGGTTACCAGTCCAATATCCTTAATTATAGAAATTAATCGTCCTTGTGTAGGTTTCAATGTTGGAAAATCATTCCTTGAGTGTATTCAATTCAGTTTCGTATTAAATACTTGAATTTATATTTCATAGAAAAATAGTGGCTCAACCAACACGATGGTTACCAGTCCAATATCCTTAATTATAGAAATTAATCGTCCTTGTGTAGGTTTCAATGTTGGAAAATCATTCCTTGAGTGTATTCAATTCAGTTTCGTATTAAACCGTCAACGGCCATACCACGCAGATAAAACCTAGTCTCTTCAGCTCCCAGAAGTTAAGCTGCGTCGGGTCCCGTTAGTACCTAGAAGGGTGACCGCTTGGGAATACGGGATGCTGTTGGCATCAAACCTTTTATAACCAGCAAGAGTTTCGAAAATGAATCAAAGTTTTAGTTAAAACCATCTCGTGGTGAATTTTGATACTTTATTAAACGCCATCTAGGGGTGAATTTTGATATTTCATCTCGTACACACTGATAGCTAATTTTTTAAACACCAACAAGGGAAGTGTAGAGTGTTTCATTACCAGCAGTGACTTTACCGATGAATGTGAATTTCTATTTCATAGAAAAATAGTGGCTCAATGAACACGATGGTTACCAGTCCAATATCCTTAATTATAGAAATTAATCGTCCTTGTGTAGGTTTCAATGTTGGAAAATCATTCCTTGAGTGTATTCAATTCAGTTTCGTATTAAATACTTGAATTTCTATTTCATAGAAAAATAGTGGCTCAACGAACACGATGGTTACCAGTCCAATATCCTTAATTATAGAAATTAATCGTCCTTGTGTAGGTTTCAATGTTGGAAAATCATTCCTTGAGTGTATTCAATTCAGTTTCGTATTAAATACTTGAATTTATATTTCATAGAAAAATAGTGGCTCAACCAACACGATGGTTACCAGTCCAATATCCTTAATTATAGAAATTAATCGTCCTTGTGTAGGTTTCAATGTTGGAAAATCATTCCTTGAGTGTATTCAATTCAGTTTCGTATTAAATACTTGAATTTCTATTTCATAGAAAAATAGTGGCTCAACGAACACGATGGTTACCAGTCCAATATCCTTAATTATAGAAATTAATCGTCCTTGTGTAGGTTTCAATGTTGGAAAATCATTCCTTGAGTGTATTCAATTCAGTTTCGTATTAAATACTTGAATTTATATTTCATAGAAAAATAGTGGCTCAACGAACACGATGGTTACCAGTCCAATATCCTTAATTATAGAAATTAATCGTCCTTGTGTAGGTTTCAATGTTGGAAAATCATTCCTTGAGTGTATTCAATTCAGTTTCGTATTAAACCGTCAACGGCCATACCACGCAGATAAAACCTAGTCTCTTCAGCTCCCAGAAGTTAAGCTGCGTCGGGTCCCGTTAGTACCTAGAAGGGTGACCGCTTGGGAATACGGGATGCTGTTGGCATCAAACCTTTTATAACCAGCAAGAGTTTCGAAAATGAATCAAAGTTTTAGTTAAAACCATCTCGTGGTGAATTTTGATACTTTATTAAACGCCATCTAGGGGTGAATTTTGATATTTCATCTCGTACACACTGATAGCTAATTTTTTAAACACCAACAAGGGAAGTGTAGAGTGTTTCATTACCAGCAGTGACTTTACCGATGAATGTGAATTTCTATTTCATAGAAAAATAGTGGCTCAATGAACACGATGGTTACCAGTCCAATATCCTTAATTATAGAAATTAATCGTCCTTGTGTAGGTTTCAATGTTGGAAAATCATTCCTTGAGTGTATTCAATTCAGTTTCGTATTAAATACTTGAATTTCTATTTCATAGAAAAATAGTGGCTCAACGAACACGATGGTTACCAGTCCAATATCCTTAATTATAGAAATTAATCGTCCTTGTGTAGGTTTCAATGTTGGAAAATCATTCCTTGAGTGTATTCAATTCAGTTTCGTATTAAATACTTGAATTTATATTTCATAGAAAAATAGTGGCTCAACGAACACGATGGTTACCAGTCCAATATCCTTAATTATAGAAATTAATCGTCCTTGTGTAGGTTTCAATGTTGGAAAATCATTCCTATAATTAGTTGATTAAATAAAATTAAAATTAATTCTTTAGGTTTCAATGTTGGAAAATCATTCCTTGAGTGTATTCAATTCAGTTTCGTATTAAACCGTACAAAACGGCCATACCACGCAGATAAAACCTAGTCTCTTCAGCTCCCAGAAGTTAAGCTGCGTCGGGTCCCGTTAGTACCTAGAAGGGTGACCGCTTGGGAATACGGGATGCTGTTGGCATCAAACCTTTTATAACCAGCAAGAGTTTCGAAAATGAATCAAAGTTTTAGTTAAAACCATCTCGTGGTGAATTTTGATACTTTATTAAACGCCATCTAGGGGTGAATTTTGATATTTCATCTCGTACACACTGATAGCTAATTTTTTAAACACCAACAAGGGAAGTGTAGAGTGTTTCATTACCAGCAGTGACTTTACCGATGAATGTGAATTTCTATTTCATAGAAAAATAGTGGCTCAATGAACACGATGGTTACCAGTCCAATATCCTTAATTATAGAAATTAATCGTCCTTGTGTAGGTTTCAATGTTGGAAAATCATTCCTTGAGTGTATTCAATTCAGTTTCGTATTAAATACTTGAATTTCTATTTCATAGAAAAATAGTGGCTCAACGAACACGATGGTTACCAGTCCAATATCCTTAATTATAGAAATTAATCGTCCTTGTGTAGGTTTCAATATTGGAAAATCATTCCTTGAGTGTATTCAATTCAGTTTCGTATTAAATACTTGAATTTATATTTCATAGAAAAATAGTGGCTCAACCAACACGATGGTTACCAGTCCAATATCCTTAATTATAGAAATTAATCGTCCTTGTGTAGGTTTCAATGTTGGAAAATCATTCCTTGAGTGTATTCAATTCAGTTTCGTATTAAATACTTGAATTTCTATTTCATAGAAAAATAGTGGCTCAACGAACACGATGGTTACCAGTCCAATATCCTTAATTATAGAAATTAATCGTCCTTGTGTAGGTTTCAATGTTGGAAAATCATTCCTTGAGTGTATTCAATTCAGTTTCGTATTAAAACGTCAACGGCCATACCACGCAGATAAAAACCTAGTCTCTTCAGCTCCCAGAAGTTAAGCTGCGTCGGGTCCCGTTAGTACCTAGAAGGGTGACCGCTTGGGAATACGGGATGCTGTTGGCATCAAACCTTTTATAACCAGCAAGAGTTTCGAAAATGAATCAAAGTTTTAGTTAAAACCATCTCGTGGTGAATTTTGATACTTTATTAAACGCCATCTAGGGGTGAATTTTGATAATTTCATCTCGTACACACTGATAGCTATTTTTTAAACACCAACAAGGGAAGTGTAGAGTGTTTCATTACCAGCAGTGACTTTACCGATGAATGTGAATTTCTATTTCATAGAAAAATAGTGGCTCAATGAACACGATGGTTACCAGTCCAATATCCTTAATTATAGAAATTAATCGTCCTTGTGTAGGTTTCAATGTTGGAAAATCATTCCTTGAGTGTATTCAATTCAGTTTCGTATTAAATACTTGAATTTCTATTTCATAGAAAAATAGTGGCTCAACGAACACGATGGTTACCAGTCCAATATCCTTAATTATAGAAATTAATCGTCCTTGTGTAGGTTTCAATGTTGGAAAATCATTCCTTGAGTGTATTCAATTCAGTTTCGTATTAAATACTTGAATTTATATTTCATAGAAAAATAGTGGCTCAACCAACACGATGGTTACCAGTCCAATATCCTTAATTATAGAAATTAATCGTCCTTGTGTAGGTTTCAATGTTGGAAAATCATTCCTTGAGTGTATTCAATTCAGTTTCGTATTAAATACTTGAATTTCTATTTCATAGAAAAATAGTGGCTCAACGAACACGATGGTTACCAGTCCAATATCCTTAATTATAGAAATTAATCGTCCTTGTGTAGGTTTCAATGTTGGAAAATCATTCCTTGAGTGTATTCAATTCAGTTTCGTATTAAATACTTGAATTTCTATTTCATAGAAAAATAGTGGCTCAACCAACACGATGGTTACCAGTCCAATATCCTTAATTATAGAAATTAATCGTCCTTGTGTAGGTTTCAATGTTGGAAAATCATTCCTTGAGTGTATTCAATTCAGTTTCGTATTAAATACTTGAATTTCTATTTCATAGAAAAATAGTGGCTCAACGAACACGATGGTTACCAGTCCAATATCCTTAATTATAGAAATTAATCGTCCTTGTGTAGGTTTCAATGTTGGAAAATCATTCCTTGAGTGTATTCAATTCAGTTTCGTATTAAACCGAAAACGGCCATACCACGCAGATAAAACCTAGTCTCTTCAGCTCCCAGAAGTTAAGCTGCGTCGGGTCCCGTTAGTACCTAGAAGGGTGACCGCTTGGGAATACGGGATGCTGTTGGCATCAAACCTTTTATAACCAGCAAGAGTTTCGAAAATGAATCAAAGTTTTAGTTAAAACCATCTCGTGGTAAATTTTGATACTTTATTAAACGCCATCTAGGGGTGAATTTTGATATTTCATCTCGTACACACTGATAGCTATTTTTTAAACACCAACAAGGGAAGTGTAGAGTGTTTCATTACCAGCAGTGACTTTACCGATGAATGTGAATTTCTATTTCATAGAAAAATAGTGGCTCAATGAACACGATGGTTACCAGTCCAATATCCTTAATTATAGAAATTAATCGTCCTTGTGTAGGTTTCAATGTTGGAAAATCATTCCTTGAGTGTATTCAATTCAGTTTCGTATTAAATACTTGAATTTCTATTTCATAGAAAAATAGTGGCTCAACGAACACGATGGTTACCAGTCCAATATCCTTAATTATAGAAATTAATCGTCCTTGTGTAGGTTTCAAAAGTTGGAAAATCATTCCTTGAGTGTATTCAATTCAGTTTCGTATTAAATACTTGAATTTCTATTTCATAGAAAAATAGTGGCTCAACCAACACGATGGTTACCAGTCCAATATCCTTAATTATAGAAATTAATCGTCCTTGTGTAGGTTTCAATGTTGGAAAATCATTCCTTGAGTGTATTCAATTCAGTTTCGTATTAAATACTTGAATTTCTATTTCATAGAAAAATAGTGGCTCAACGAACACGATGGTTACCAGTCCAATATCCTTAATTATAGAAATTAATCGTCCTTGTGTAGGTTTCAATGTTGGAAAATCATTCCTTGAGCGTATTCAATTCAGTTTCGTATTAAATACTTGAATTTCTATTTCATAGAAAAATAGTGGCTCAACGAACACGATGGTTACCAGTCCAATATCCTTAATTATAGAAATTAATCGTCCTTGTGTAGGTTTCAATGTTGGAAAATCATTCCTTGAGTGTATTCAATTCAGTTTCGTATTAAAACCGTCAACGGCCATACCACGCAGATAAAACCTAGTCTCTTCAGCTCCCAGAAGTTAAGCTGCGTCGGGTCCCGTTAGTACCTAGAAGGGTGACCGCTTGGGAATACGGGATGCTGTTGGCATCAAACCTTTTATAACCAGCAAGAGTTTCGAAAATGAATCAAAGTTTTAGTTAAAACCATCTCGTGGTGAATTTTGATACTTTATTAAACGCCATCTAGGGGTGAATTTTGATATTTCATCTCGTACACACTGATAGCTATTTTTTAAACACCAACAAGGGAAGTGTAGAGTGTTTCATTACCAGCAGTGACTTTACCGATGAATGTGAATTTCTATTTCATAGAAAAATAGTGGCTCAACGAACACGATGGTTACCAGTCCAATATCCTTAATTATAGAAATTAATCGTCCTTGTGTAGGTTTCAATGTTGGAAAATCATTCCTTGAGTGTATTCAATTCAGTTTCGTATTAAATACTTGAATTTCTATTTCATAGAAAAATAGTGGCTCAACGAACACGATGGTTACCAGTCCAATATCCTTAATTATAGAAATTAATCGTCCTTGTGTAGGTTTCAATGTTGGAAAATCATTCCTTGAGTGTATTCAATTCAGTTTCGTATTAAATACTTGAATTTCTATTTCATAGAAAAATAGTGGCTCAACCAACACGATGGTTACCAGTCCAATATCCTTAATTATAGAAATTAATCGTCCTTGTGTAGGTTTCAATGTTGGAAAATCATTCCTTGAGTGTATTCAATTCAGTTTCGTATTAAATCTTGTAACATAATAATTCAATTTCTTATTTCATTGATTTAACAATAGTTGCTCAATCCAAAGGGAATTTCAATTTCCTGAATAGAAATTAATTCAATTTGTAGGTTTCAATGTTGGAAAATCATTAGTGTATTCAATTCAATTTCTTATTAAATACTTAATTTATATTTCATAGAAAAATAGTGGCTCAACGAACACGATGGTTACCAGTCCAATATCCTTAATTATAGAAATTAATCGTCCTTGTGTAGGTTTCAATGTTGGAAAATCATTCCTTGAGTGTATTCAATTCAGTTTCGTATTAAATACGTGAAACAAAAGCCCATACCACAATACAGAAAAAAAAAAAAACCTGGTCTCGTCAGCTCCCAGAAGTTAAGCTGCGTCGGGTCCCGTTAGTACCTAGAAGGGTGACCGCTTGGGAATACGGGATGCTGTTGGCATCAAACGTTTTATAACCAGCAAGAGTTTCGAAAATGAATCAAAGTTTTAGTTAAAACCATCTCGTGGTGAATTTTGATACTTTATTAAACGCCATCTAGGGTTGAATTTTGATAATTCATCTCGTACACACTGATAGCTATTTTTTAAACACCAACAAGGGAAGTGTAGAGTGTTTTATTACCAGCAGTGACTTTACCGATGAATGTGAATTTCTATTTCATAGAAAAATAGTGGCTCAACGAACACGATGGTTACCAGTCCAATATCCTTAATTATAGAAATTAATCGTCCTTGTGTAGGTTTCAATGTTGGAAAATCATTCCTTGAGCGTATTCAATTCAGTTTCGTATTAAATTCTTGAATTTCTATTTCATAGAAAAATAGTGGCTCAACGAACACGATGGTTACCAGTCCAATATCCTTAATTATAGAAATTAATCGTCCTTGTGTAGGTTTCAATGTTGGAAAATCATTCCTTGAGTGTATTCAATTCAGTTTCGTATTAAAACGTCAACGGCCATACCACGCAGAAAAAACCTAGTCTCTTCAGCTCCCAGAAGTTAAGCTGCGTCGGGTCCCGTTAGTACCTAGAAGGGTGACCGCTTGGGAATACGGGATGCTGTTGGCATCAAACCTTTTATAACCAGCAAGAGTTTCGAAAATGAATCAAAGTTTTAGTTAAAACCATCTCGTGGTAAATTTTGATACTTTATTAAACGCCATCTAGGGGTGAATTTTGATATTTCATCTCGTACACACTGATAGCTATTTTTTAAACACCAACAAGGGAAGTGTAGAGTGTTTCATTACCAGCAGTGACTTTACCGATGAATGTGAATTTCTATTTCATAGAAAAATAGTGGCTCAACGAACACGATGGTTACCAGTCCAATATCCTTAATTATAGAAATTAATCGTCCTTGTGTAGGTTTCAATGTTGGAAAATCATTCCTTGAGCGTATTCAATTCAGTTTCGTATTAAATACTTGAATTTCTATTTCATAGAAAAATAGTGGCTCAACGAACACGATGGTTACCAGTCCAATATCCTTAATTATAGAAATTAATCGTCCTTGTGTAGGTTTCAATAATGGAAAATCATTCCTTGAGTGTATTCAATTCAGTTTCGTATTAAATACTTGAATTTATATTTCATAGAAAAATAGTGGCTCAACCAACACGATGGTTACCAGTCCAATATCCTTAATTATAGAAATTAATCGTCCTTGTGTAGGTTTCAATGTTGGAAAATCATTCCTTGAGTGTATTCAATTCAGTTTCGTATTAAAACGTCAACGGCCATACCACGCAGAAAAAACCTGGTCTCGTCAGCTCCCAGAAGTTAAGCTGCGTCGGGTCCCGTTAGTACCTAGAAGAGTGACCGCTTGGGAATACCGGATGCTGTTGGCATCAAACGTTTTATAACCAGCAAGAGTTTCGAAAATGAATCAAAGTTTTAGTTAAAACCCTCTCGTGCTGAATTTTGATACTTTATTAAACGCCATCTAGGGTTGAATTTTGATAATTCATCTCGTACACACTGATAGCTATTTTTTAAACACCAACAAGGGAAGTGTAGAGTGTTTTATTACCAGCAGTGACTTTACCGATGAATGTGAATTTCTATTTCATAGAAAAATAGTGGCTCAACGAACACGATGGTTACCAGTCCAATATCCTTAATTATAGAAATTAATCGTCCTTGTGTAGGTTTCAATGTTGGAAAATCATTCCTTGAGCGTATTCAATTCAGTTTCGTATTAAATTCTTGAATTTCTATTTCATAGAAAAATAGTGGCTCAACGAACACGATGGTTACCAGTCCAATATCCTTAATTATAGAAATTAATCGTCCTTGTGTAGGTTTCAATGTTGGAAAATCATTCCTTGAGTGTATTCAATTCAGTTTCGTATTAAAACGTCGAAAACGGCCATACCACGCAGAAAAAACCTAGTCTCTTCAGCTCCCAGAAGTTAAGCTGCGTCGGGTCCCGTTAGTACCTAGAAGGGTGACCGCTTGGGAATACGGGATGCTGTTGGCATCAAACCTTTTATAACCAGCAAGAGTTTCGAAAATGAATCAAAGTTTTAGTTAAAACCATCTCGTGGTGAATTTTGATACTTTATTAAACGCCATCTAGGGGTGAATTTTGATATTTCATCTCGTACACACTGATAGCTATTTTTTAAACACCAACAAGGGAAGTGTAGAGTGTTTTATTACCAGCAGTGACTTTACCGATGAATGTGAATTTCTATTTCATAGAAAAATAGTGGCTCAACGAACACGATGGTTACCAGTCCAATATCCTTAATTATAGAAATTAATCGTCCTTGTGTAGGTTTCAATGTTGGAAAATCATTCCTTGAGTGTATTCAATTCAGTTTCGTATTAAATACTTGAATTTCTATTTCATAGAAAAATAGTGGCTCAACGAACACGATGGTTACCAGTCCAATATCCTTAATTATAGAAATTAATCGTCCTTGTGTAGGTTTCAATGTTGGAAAATCATTCCTTGAGTGTATTCAATTCAGTTTCGTATTAAATACTTCTTGAATTTCTATTTCATAGAAAAATAGTGGCTCAACCAACACGATGGTTACCAGTCCAATATCCTTAATTATAGAAATTAATCGTCCTTGTGTAGGTTTCAATGTTGGAAAATCATTCCTTGAGTGTATTCAATTCAGTTTCGTATTAAAACGTCAACGGCCATACCACGCAGAAAAAACCTGGTCTCGTCAGCTCCCAGAAGTTAAGCTGCGTCGGGTCCCGTTAGTACCTAGAAGGGTGACCGCTTGGGAATACGGGATGCTGTTGGCATCAAACGTTTTATAACCAGCAAGAGTTTCGAAAATGAATCAAAGTTTTAGTTAAAACCCTCTCGTGGTGAATTTTGATACTTTATTAAACGCCATCTAGGGTTGAATTTTGATAATTCATCTCGTACACACTGATAGCTATTTTTTAAACACCAACAAGGGAAGTGTAGAGTGTTTTATTACCAGCAGTGACTTTACCGATGAATGTGAATTTCTATTTCATAGAAAAATAGTGGCTCAACGAACACGATGGTTACCAGTCCAATATCCTTAATTATAGAAATTAATCGTCCTTGTGTAGGTTTCAATGTTGGAAAATCATTCCTTGAGCGTATTCAATTCAGTTTCGTATTAAATTCTTGAATTTCTATTTCATAGAAAAATAGTGGCTCAACGAACACGATGGTTACCAGTCCAATATCCTTAATTATAGAAATTAATCGTCCTTGTGTAGGTTTCAATGTTGGAAAATCATTCCTTGAGTGTATTCAATTCAGTTTCGTATTAAAACGTCAACGGCCATACCACGCAGAAAAAACCTAGTCTCTTCAGCTCCCAGAAGTTAAGCTGCGTCGGGTCCCGTTAGTACCTAGAAGGGTGACCGCTTGGGAATACGGGATGCTGTTGGCATCAAACGTTTTATAACCAGCAAGAGTTTCGAAAATGAATCAAAGTTTTAGTTAAAACCATCTCGTGGTGAATTTTGATACTTTATTAAACGCCATCTAGGGGTGAATTTTGATAATTCATCTCGTACACACTGATAGCTATTTTTTAAACACCAACAAGGGAAGTGTAGAGTGTTTTATTACCAGCAGTGACTTTACCGATGAATGTGAATTTCTATTTCATAGAAAAATAGTGGCTCAACGAACACGATGGTTACCAGTCCAATATCCTTAATTATAGAAATTAATCGTCCTTGTGTAGGTTTCAATGTTGGAAAATCATTCCTTGAGCGTATTCAATTCAGTTTCGTATTAAATTCTTGAATTTCTATTTCATAGAAAAATAGTGGCTCAACGAACACGATGGTTACCAGTCCAATATCCTTAATTATAGAAATTAATCGTCCTTGTGTAGGTTTCAATGTTGGAAAATCATTCCTTGAGTGTATTCAATTCAGTTTCGTATTAAAACGTCAACGGCCATACCACGCAGAAAAAACCTGGTCTCGTCAGCTCCCAGAAGTTAAGCTGCGTCGGGTCCCGTTAGTACCTAGAAGGAGTGACCGCTTGGGAATACGGGATGCTGTTGGCATCAAACGTTTTATAACCAGCAAGAGTTTCGAAAATGAATCAAAGTTTTAGTTAAAACCATCTCGTGGTGAATTTTGATACTTTATTAAACGCCATCTAGGGTTGAATTTTGATAATTCATCTCGTACACACTGATAGCTATTTTTTAAACACCAACAAGGGAAGTGTAGAGTGTTTTATTACCAGCAGTGACTTTACCGATGAATGTGAATTTCTATTTCATAGAAAAATAGTGGCTCAACGAACACGATGGTTACCAGTCCAATATCCTTAATTATAGAAATTAATCGTCCTTGTGTAGGTTTCAATGTTGGAAAATCATTCCTTGAGCGTATTCAATTCAGTTTCGTATTAAATTCTTGAATTTCTATTTCATAGAAAAATAGTGGCTCAACGAACACGATGGTTACCAGTCCAATATCCTTAATTATAGAAATTAATCGTCCTTGTGTAGGTTTCAATGTTGGAAAATCATTCCTTGAGTGTATTCAATTCAGTTTCGTATTAAATACTTGAATTTCTATTTCATAGAAAAATAGTGGCTCAACGAACACGATGGTTACCAGTCCAATATCCTTAATTATAGAAATTAATCGTCCTTGTGTAGGTTTCAATGTTGGAAAATCATTCCTTGAGTGTATTCAATTCAGTTTCGTATTAAATACTTGAATTTCTATTTCATAGAAAAATAGTGGCTCAACGAACACGATGGTTACCAGTCCAATATCCTTAATTATAGAAATTAATCGTCCTTGTGTAGGTTTCAATGTTGGAAAATCATTCCTTGAGTGTATTCAATTCAGTTTCGTATTAAAACGTCAACGGCCATACCACGCAGAAAAAACCTGGTCTCGTCAGCTCCCAGAAGTTAAGCTGCGTCGGGTCCCGTTAGTACCTAGAAGGGTGACCGCTTGGGAATACGGGATGCTGTTGGCATCAAACGTTTTATAACCAGCAAGAGTTTCGAAAATGAATCAAAGTTTTAGTTAAAACCATCTCGTGGTGAATTTTGATACTTTATTAAACGCCATCTAGGGTTGAATTTTGATAATTCATCTCGTACACACTGATAGCTATTTTTTAAACACCAACAAGGGAAGTGTAGAGTGTTTTATTACCAGCAGTGACTTTACCGATGAATGTGAATTTCTATTTCATAGAAAAATAGTGGCTCAACGAACACGATGGTTACCAGTCCAATATCCTTAATTATAGAAATTAATCGTCCTTGTGTAGGTTTCAATGTTGGAAAATCATTCCTTGAGCGTATTCAATTCAGTTTCGTATTAAATTCTTGAATTTCTATTTCATAGAAAAATAGTGGCTCAACGAACACGATGGTTACCAGTCCAATATCCTTAATTATAGAAATTAATCGTCCTTGTGTAGGTTTCAATGTTGGAAAATCATTCCTTGAGTGTATTCAATTCAGTTTCGTATTAAAACGTCAACGGCCATACCACGCAGAAAAAACCTGGTCTCGTCAGCTCCCAGAAGTTAAGCTGCGTCGGGTCCCGTTAGTACCTAGAAGGGTGACCGCTTGGGAATACGGGATGCTGTTGGCATCAAACGTTTTATAACCAGCAAGAGTTTCGAAAATGAATCAAAGTTTTAGTTAAAACCATCTCGTGGTGAATTTTGATACTTTATTAAACGCCATCTAGGGTTGAATTTTGATAATTCATCTCGTACACACTGATAGCTATTTTTTAAACACCAACAAGGGAAGTGTAGAGTGTTTTATTACCAGCAGTGACTTTACCGATGAATGTGAATTTCTATTTCATAGAAAAATAGTGGCTCAACGAACACGATGGTTACCAGTCCAATATCCTTAATTATAGAAATTAATCGTCCTTGTGTAGGTTTCAATGTTGGAAAATCATTCCTTGAGCGTATTCAATTCAGTTTCGTATTAAATTCTTGAATTTCTATTTCATAGAAAAATAGTGGCTCAACGAACACGATGGTTACCAGTCCAATATCCTTAATTATAGAAATTAATCGTCCTTGTGTAGGTTTCAATGTTGGAAAATCATTCCTTGAGCGTATTCAATTCAGTTTCGTATTAAATTCTTGAATTTCTATTTCATAGAAAAATAGTGGCTCAACGAACACGATGGTTACCAGTCCAATATCCTTAATTATAGAAATTAATCGTCCTTGTGTAGGTTTCAATGTTGGAAAATCATTCCTTGAGTGTATTCAATTCAGTTTCGTATTAAAACGTCAACGGCCATACCACGCAGAAAAAACCTGGTCTCGTCAGCTCCCAGAAGTTAAGCTGCGTCGGGTCCCGTTAGTACCTAGAAGGGTGACCGCTTGGGAATACGGGATGCTGTTGGCATCAAACGTTTTATAACCAGCAAGAGTTTCGAAAATGAATCAAAGTTTTAGTTAAAACCATCTCGTGGTGAATTTTGATACTTTATTAAACGCCATCTAGGGTTGAATTTTGATAATTCATCTCGTACACACTGATAGCTATTTTTTAACACACCAACAAGGGAAGTGTAGAGTGTTTTATTACCAGCAGTGACTTTACCGATGAATGTGAATTTCTATTTCATAGAAAAATAGTGGCTCAACGAACACGATGGTTACCAGTCCAATATCCTTAATTATAGAAATTAATCGTCCTTGTGTAGGTTTCAATGTTGGAAAATCATTCCTTGAGCGTATTCAATTCAGTTTCGTATTAAATTCTTGAATTTCTATTTCATAGAAAAATAGTGGCTCAACGAACACGATGGTTACCAGTCCAATATCCTTAATTATAGAAATTAATCGTCCTTGTGTAGGTTTCAATGTTGGAAAATCATTCCTTGAGTGTATTCAATTCAGTTTCGTATTAAATACTTGAATTTCTATTTCATAGAAAAATAGTGGCTCAACGAACACGATGGTTACCAGTCCAATATCCTTAATTATAGAAATTAATCGTCCTTGTGTAGGTTTCAATGTGTGGAAAATCATTCCTTGAGCGTATTCAATTCAGTTTCGTATTAAATTCTTGAATTTCTATTTCATAGAAAAATAGTGGCTCAACGAACACGATGGTTACCAGTCCAATATCCTTAATTATAGAAATTAATCGTCCTTGTGTAGGTTTCAATGTTGGAAAATCATTCCTTGAGTGTATTCAATTCAGTTTCGTATTAAAACGTCAACGGCCATACCACGCAGAAAAAACCTGGTCTCGTCAGCTCCCAGAAGTTAAGCTGCGTCGGGTCCCGTTAGTACCTAGAAGGGTGACCGCTTG
The DNA here is from genome assembly GCF_020631705.1 of Daphnia magna. Taxonomy (NCBI): domain Eukaryota; kingdom Metazoa; phylum Arthropoda; class Branchiopoda; order Diplostraca; family Daphniidae; genus Daphnia; species Daphnia magna. The sequence continues at coordinate 42,132 of NW_025533204.1, read as the reverse complement.
GGAATACGGGATGCTGTTGGCATCAAACGTTTTATAACCAGCAAGAGTTTCGAAAATGAATCAAAGTTTTAGTTAAAACCATCTCGTGGTGAATTTTGATACTTTATTAAACGCCATCTAGGGTTGAATTTTGATAATTCATCTCGTACACACTGATAGCTATTTTTTAAACACCAACAAGGGAAGTGTAGAGTGTTTTATTACCAGCAGTGACTTTACCGATGAATGTGAATTTCTATTTCATAGAAAAATAGTGGCTCAACGAACACGATGGTTACCAGTCCAATATCCTTAATTATAGAAATTAATCGTCCTTGTGTAGGTTTCAATGTTGGAAAATCATTCCTTGAGCGTATTCAATTCAGTTTCGTATTAAATTCTTGAATTTCTATTTCATAGAAAAATAGTGGCTCAACGAACACGATGGTTACCAGTCCAATATCCTTAATTATAGAAATTAATCGTCCTTGTGTAGGTTTCAATGTTGGAAAATCATTCCTTGAGTGTATTCAATTCAGTTTCGTATTAAAACATCAACGGCCATACCACGCAGAAAAAACCTGGTCTCGTCAGCTCCCAGAAGTTAAGCTGCGTCGGGTCCCGTTAGTACCTAGAAGGGTGACCGCTTGGGAATACGGGATGCTGTTGGCATCAAACGTTTTATAACCAGCAAGAGTTTCGAAAATGAATCAAAGTTTTAGTTAAAACCATCTCGTGGTGAATTTTGATACTTTATTAAACGCCATCTAGGGTTGAATTTTGATAATTCATCTCGTACACACTGATAGCTATTTTTTAAACACCAACAAGGGAAGTGTAGAGTGTTTTATTACCAGCAGTGACTTTACCGATGAATGTGAATTTCTATTTCATAGAAAAATAGTGGCTCAACGAACACGATGGTTACCAGTCCAATATCCTTAATTATAGAAATTAATCGTCCTTGTGTAGGTTTCAATGTTGGAAAATCATTCCTTGAGCGTATTCAATTCAGTTTCGTATTAAATTCTTGAATTTCTATTTCATAGAAAAATAGTGGCTCAACGAACACGATGGTTACCAGTCCAATATCCTTAATTATAGAAATTAATCGTCCTTGTGTAGGTTTCAATGTTGGAAAATCATTCCTTGAGTGTATTCAATTCAGTTTCGTATTAAAACGTCAACGGCCATACCACGCAGAAAAAACCTGGTCTCGTCAGCTCCCAGAAGTTAAGCTGCGTCGGGTCCCGTTAGTACCTAGAAGGGTGACCGCTTGGGAATACGGGATGCTGTTGGCATCAAACGTTTTATAACCAGCAAGAGTTTCGAAAATGAATCAAAGTTTTAGTTAAAACCATCTCGTGGTGAATTTTGATACTTTATTAAACGCCATCTAGGGTTGAATTTTGATAATTCATCTCGTACACACTGATAGCTATTTTTTAAACACCAACAAGGGAAGTGTAGAGTGTTTTATTACCAGCAGTGACTTTACCGATGAATGTGAATTTCTATTTCATAGAAAAATAGTGGCTCAACGAACACGATGGTTACCAGTCCAATATCCTTAATTATAGAAATTAATCGTCCTTGTGTAGGTTTCAATGTTGGAAAATCATTCCTTGAGCGTATTCAATTCAGTTTCGTATTAAATTCTTGAATTTCTATTTCATAGAAAAATAGTGGCTCAACGAACACGATGGTTACCAGTCCAATATCCTTAATTATAGAAATTAATCGTCCTTGTGTAGGTTTCAATGTTGGAAAATCATTCCTTGAGTGTATTCAATTCAGTTTCGTATTAAAACGTCAACGGCCATACCACGCAGAAAAAACCTGGTCTCGTCAGCTCCCAGAAGTTAAGCTGCGTCGGGTCCCGTTAGTACCTAGAAGGGTGACCGCTTGGGAATACGGGATGCTGTTGGCATCAAACGTTTTATAACCAGCAAGAGTTTCGAAAATGAATCAAAGTTTTAGTTAAAACCATCTCGTGGTGAATTTTGATACTTTATTAAACGCCATCTAGGGTTGAATTTTGATAATTCATCTCGTACACACTGATAGCTATTTTTTAAACACCAACAAGGGGAAGTGTAGAGTGTTTTATTACCAGCAGTGACTTTACCGATGAATGTGAATTTCTATTTCATAGAAAAATAGTGGCTCAACGAACACGATGGTTACCAGTCCAATATCCTTAATTATTAGAAATTAATCGTCCTTGTGTAGGTTTCAATGTTGGAAAATCATTCCTTGAGCGTATTCAATTCAGTTTCGTATTAAATTCTTGAATTTCTATTTCATAGAAAAATAGTGGCTCAACGAACACGATGGTTACCAGTCCAATATCCTTAATTATAGAAATTAATCGTCCTTGTGTAGGGTTTCAATGTTGGAAAATCATTCCTTGAGTGTATTCAATTCAGTTTCGTATTAAAACGTCAACGGCCATACCACGCAGAAAAAACCTGGTCTCGTCAGCTCCCAGAAGTTAAGCTGCGTCGGGTCCCGTTAGTACCTAGAAGGGGTGACCGCTTGGGAATACGGGATGCTGTTGGCATCAAACGTTTTATAACCAGCAAGAGTTTCGAAAATGAATCAAAGTTTTAGTTAAAACCATCTCGTGGTGAATTTTGATACTTTATTAAACGCCATCTAGGGTTGAATTTTGATAATTCATCTCGTACACACTGATAGCTATTTTTTAAACACCAACAAGGGAAGTGTAGAGTGTTTTATTACCAGCAGTGACTTTACCGATGAATGTGAATTTCTATTCCATTTAAGAAAAATAGTGGCTCAACGAACACGATGGTTACCAGTCCAATATCCTTAATTATAGAAATTAATCGTCCTTGTGTAGGTTTCAATGTTGGAAAATCATTCCTTGAGCGTATTCAATTCAGTTTCGTATTAAATTCTTGAATTTCTATTTCATAGAAAAATAGTGGCTCAACGAACACGATGGTTACCAGTCCAATATCCTTAATTATAAAAATTAATCGTCCTTGTGTAGGTTTCAATGTTGGAAAATCATTCCTTGAGTGTATTCAATTCAGTTTCGTATTAAAACGTCAACGGCCATACCACGCAGAAAAAACCTGGTCTCGTCAGCTCCCAGAAGTTAAGCTGCGTCGGGTCCCGTTAGTACCTAGAAGGGTGACCGCTTGGGAATACGGGATGCTGTTGGCATCAAACGTTTTATAACCAGCAAGAGTTTCGAAAATGAATCAAAGTTTTAGTTAAAACCTCCATCTCGTGGTGAATTTTGATACTTTATTAAACGCCATCTAGGGTTGAATTTTGATGATATTCATCTCGTACACACTGATAGCTATTTTTTAAACACCAACAAGGGAAGTGTAGAGTGTTTTATTACCAGCAGTGACTTTACCGATGAATGTGAATTTCTATTTCATAGAAAAATAGTGGCTCAACGAACACGATGGTTACCAGTCCAATATCCTTAATTATAGAAATTAATCGTCCTTGTGTAGGTTTCAATGTTGGAAAATCATTCCTTGAGCGTATTCAATTCAGTTTCGTATTAAATTCTTGAATTTCTATTTCATAGAAAAATAGTGGCTCAACGAACACGATGGTTACCAGTCCAATATCCTTAATTATAGAAATTAATCGTCCTTGTGTAGGTTTCAATGTTGGAAAATCATTCCTTGAGTGTATTCAATTCAGTTTCGTATTAAAACGTCAACGGCCATACCACGCAGAAAAAACCTGGTCTCGTCAGCTCCCAGAAGTTAAGCTGCGTCGGGTCCCGTTAGTACCTAGAAGGGTGACCGCTTGGGAATACGGGATGCTGTTGGCATCAAACGTTTTATAACCAGCAAGAGTTTCGAAAATGAATCAAAGTTTTAGTTAAAACCATCTCGTGGTGAATTTTGATACTTTATTAAACGCCATCTAGGGTTGAATTTTGATAATTCATCTCGTACACACTGATAGCTATTTTTTAAACACCAACAAGGGAAGTGTAGAGTGTTTTATTACCAGCAGTGACTTTACCGATGAATGTGAATTTCTATTTCATAGAAAAATAGTGGCTCAACGAACACGATGGTTACCAGTCCAATATCCTTAATTATAGGAAATTAATCGTCCTTGTGTAGGTTTCAATGTTGGAAAATCATTCCTTGAGCGTATTCAATTCAGTTTCGTATTAAATTCTTGAATTTCTATTTCATAGAAAAATAGTGGCTCAACGAACACGATGGTTACCAGTCCAATATCCTTAATTATAGAAATTAATCGTCCTTGTGTAGGTTTCAATGTTGGAAAATCATTCCTTGAGTGTATTCAATTCAGTTTCGTATTAAAACGTCAACGGCCATACCACGCAGAAAAAACCTGGTCTCGTCAGCTCCCAGAAGTTAAGCTGCGTCGGGTCCCGTTAGTACCTAGAAGGGTGACCGCTTGGGAATACGGGATGCTGTTGGCATCAAACGTTTTATAACCAGCAAGAGTTTCGAAAATGAATCAAAGTTTTAGTTAAAACCATCTCGTGGTGAATTTTGATACTTTATTAAACGCCATCTAGGGGTGAATTTTGATAATTCATCTCGTACACACTGATAGCTATTTTTTAAACACCAACAAGGGAAGTGTAGAGTGTTTTATTACCAGCAGTGACTTTACCGATGAATGTGAATTTCTATTTCATAGAAAAATAGTGGCTCAACGAACACGATGGTTACCAGTCCAATATCCTTAATTATAGAAATTAATCGTCCTTGTGTAGGTTTCAATGTTGGAAAATCATTCCTTGAGCGTATTCAATTCAGTTTCGTATTAAATTCTTGAATTTCTATTTCATAGAAAAATAGTGGCTCAACGAACACGATGGTTACCAGTCCAATATCCTTAATTATAGAAATTAATCGTCCTTGTGTAGGTTTCAATGTTGGAAAATCATTCCTTGAGTGTATTCAATTCAGTTTCGTATTAAATACTTGAATTTCTATTTCATAGAAAAATAGTGGCTCAACGAACACGATGGTTACCAGTCCAATATCCTTAATTATAAAAATTAATCGTCCTTGTGTAGGTTTCAATGTTGGAAAATCATTCCCCAGAGCGTATTCAATTCAGTTTCGTATTAAATTTCTTGAATTTCTATTTCATAGAAAAATAGTGGCTCAACGAACACGATGGTTACCAGTCCAATATCCTTAATTATAGAAATTAATCGTCCTTGTGTAGGTTTCAATGTTGGAAAATCATTCCTTGAGTGTATTCAATTCAGTTTCGTATTAAAACGTCAACGGCCATACCACGCAGAAAAAACCTGGTCTCGTCAGCTCCCAGAAGTTAAGCTGCGTCGGGTCCCGTTAGTACCTAGAAGGGTGACCGCTTGGGAATACGGGATGCTGTTGGCATCAAACGTTTTATAACCAGCAAGAGTTTCGAAAATGAATCAAAGTTTTAGTTAAAACCATCTCGTGGTGAATTTTGATACTTTATTAAACGCCATCTAGGGTTGAATTTTGATAATTCATCTCGTACACACTGATAGCTATTTTTTTAAACACCAACAAGGGAAGTGTAGAGTGTTTTATTACCAGCAGTGACTTTACCGATGAATGTGAATTTCTATTTCATAGAAAAATAGTGGCTCAACGAACACGATGGTTACCAGTCCAATATCCTTAATTATAGAAATTAATCGTCCTTGTGTAGGTTTCAATGTTGGAAAATCATTCCTTGAGCGTATTCAATTCAGTTTCGTATTAAATTCTTGAATTTCTATTTCATAGAAAAATAGTGGCTCAACGAACACGATGGTTACCAGTCCAATATCCTTAATTATAGAAATTAATCGTCCTTGTGTAGGTTTCAATGTTGGAAAATCATTCCTTGAGTGTATTCAATTCAGTTTCGTATTAAAACGTCAACGGCCATACCACGCAGAAAAAACCTGGTCTCGTCAGCTCCCAGAAGTTAAGCTGCGTCGGGTCCCGTTAGTACCTAGAAGGGTGACCGCTTGGGAATACGGGATGCTGTTGGCATCAAACGTTTTATAACCAGCAAGAGTTTCGAAAATGAATCAAAGTTTTGAGTTAAAACCATCTCGTGGTGAATTTTGATACTTTATTAAACGCCATCTAGGGTTGAATTTTGATAATTCATCTCGTACACACTGATAGCTATTTTTTAAACACCAACAAGGGAAGTGTAGAGTGTTTTATTACCAGCAGTGACTTTACCGATGAATGTGAATTTCTATTTCATAGAAAAATAGTGGCTCAACGAACACGATGGTTACCAGTCCAATATCCTTAATTATAGAAATTAATCGTCCTTGTGTAGGTTTCAATGTTGGAAAATCATTCCTTGAGCGTATTCAATTCAGTTTCGTATTAAATTCTTGAATTTCTATTTCATAGAAAAATAGTGGCTCAACGAACACGATGGTTACCAGTCCAATATCCTTAATTATAGAAATTAATCGTCCTTGTGTAGGTTTCAATGTTGGAAAAAATCATTCCTTGAGTGTATTCAATTCAGTTTCGTATTAAAACGTCAACGGCCATACCACGCAGAAAAAACCTGGTCTCGTCAGCTCCCAGAAGTTAAGCTGCGTCGGGTCCCGTTAGTACCTAGAAGGGTGACCGCTTGGGAATACGGGATGCTGTTGGCATCAAACGTTTTATAACCAGCAAGAGTTTCGAAAATGAATCAAAGTTTTAGTTAAAACCATCTCGTGGTGGAATTTTGATACTTTATTAAACGCCATCTAGGGTTGAATTTTGATAATTCATCTCGTACACACTGATAGCTATTTTTTAAACACCAACAAGGGAAGTGTAGAGTGTTTTATTACCAGCAGTGACTTTACCGATGAATGTGAATTTCTATTTCATAGAAAAATAGTGGCTCAACGAACACGATGGTTACCAGTCCAATATCCTTAATTATAGAAATTAATCGTCCTTGTGTAGGTTTCAATGTTGGAAAATCATTCCTTGAGCGTATTCAATTCAGTTTCGTATTAAATTCTTGAATTTCTATTTCATAGAAAAATAGTGGCTCAACGAACACGATGGTTACCAGTCCAATATCCTTAATTATAGAAATTAATCGTCCTTGTGTAGGTTTCAATGTTGGAAAATCATTCCTTGAGTGTATTCAATTCAGTTTCGTATTAAAACGATCAACGTCCATACCACGCAGAAAAAACCTGGTCTCGTCAGCTCCCAGAAGTTAAGCTGCGTCGGGTCCCGTTAGTACCTAGAAGGGTGACCGCTTGGGAATACGGGATGCTGTTGGCATCAAACGTTTTATAACCAGCAAGAGTTTCGAAAATGAATCAAAGTTTTAGTTAAAACCATCTCGTGGTGAATTTTGATACTTTATTAAACGCCATCTAGGGTTGAATTTTGATAATTCATCTCGTACACACTGATAGCTATTTTTTAAACACCAACAAGGGAAGTGTAGAGTGTTTTATTACCAGCAGTGACTTTACCGATGAGATGTGAATTTCTATTTCATAGAAAAATAGTGGCTCAACGAACACGATGGTTACCAGTCCAATATCCTTAATTATAGAAATTAATCGTCCTTGTGTAAGTTTCAATGTTGGAAAATCATTCCTTGAGCGTATTCAATTCAGTTTCGTATTAAATTCTTGAATTTCTATTTCATAGAAAAATAGTGGCTCAACGAACACGATGGTTACCAGTCCAATATCCTTAATTATAGAAATTAATCGTCCTTGTGTAGGTTTCAATGTTGGAAAATCATTCCTTGAGTGTATTCAATTCAGTTTCGTATTAAAACGTCAACGGCCATACCACGCAGAAAAAACCTGGTCTCGTCAGCTCCCAGAGAAGTTAAGCTGCGTCGGGTCCCGTTAGTACCTAGAAGGGTGACCGCTTGGGAATACGGGATGCTGTTGGCATCAAACGTTTTATAACCAGCAAGAGTTTCGAAAATGAATCAAAGTTTTGAGTTAAAACCATCTCGTGGTGAATTTTGATACTTTATTAAACGCCATCTAGGGTTGAATTTTGATAATTCATCTCGTACACACTGATAGCTATTTTTTAAACACCAACAAGGGAAGTGTAGAGTGTTTTATTACCAGCAGTGACTTTACCGATGAATGTGAATTTCTATTTCATAGAAAAATAGTGGCTCAACGAACACGATGGTTACCAGTCCAATATCCTTAATTATAGAAATTAATCGTCCTTGTGTAGGTTTCAATGTTGGAAAATCATTCCTTGAGCGTATTCAATTCAGTTTCGTATTAAATTCTTGAATTTCTATTTCATAGAAAAATAGTGGCTCAACGAACACGATGGTTACCAGTCCAATATCCTTAATTATAGAAATTAATCGTCCTTGTGTAGGTTTTCAATGTTGGAAAATCATTCCTTGAGTGTATTCAATTCAGTTTCGTATTAAAACGTCAACGGCCATACCACGCAGAAAAAACCTGGTCTCGTCAGCTCCCAGAAGTTAAGCTGCGTCGGGTCCCGTTAGTACCTAGAAGGGTGACCGCTTGGGAATACGGGATGCTGTTGGCATCAAACGGTTTTATAACCAGCAAGAGTTTCGAAAATGAATCAAAGTTTTAGTTAAAACCATCTCGTGGTGAATTTTGATACTTTATTAAACGCCATCTAGGGTTGAATTTTGATAATTCATCTCGTACACACTGATAGCTATTTTTTAAACACCAACAAGGGAAGTGTAGAGTGTTTTATTACCAGCAGTGACTTTACCGATGAATGTGAATTTCTATTTCATAGAAAAATAGTGGCTCAACGAACACGATGGTTACCAGTCCAATATCCTTAATTATAGAAATTAATCGTCCTTGTGTAGGTTTCAATGTTGGAAAATCATTCCTTGAGCGTATTCAATTCAGTTTCGTATTAAATTCTTGAATTTCTATTTCATAGAAAAATAGTGGCTCAACGAACACGATGGTTACCAGTCCAATATCCTTAATTATAGAAATTAATCGTCCTTGTGTAGGTTTCAATGTTGGAAAATCATTCCTCAAGTGTATTCAATTCAGTTTCGTATTAAAACGTCAACGGCCATACCACGCAGAAAAAACCTGGTCTCGTCAGCTCCCAGAAGTTAAGCTGCGTCGGGTCCCGTTAGTACCTAGAAGGGTGACCGCTTGGGAATACGGGATGCTGTTGGCATCAAACGTTTTATAACCAGCAAGGGGTTTCGAAAATGAATCAAAGTTTTAGTTAAAACCATCTCGTGGTGAATTTTGATACTTTATTAAACGCCATCTAGGGTTGAATTTTGATAATTCATCTCGTACACACTGATAGCTATTTTTTAAACACCAACAAGGGAAGTGTAGAGTGTTTTATTACCAGCAGTGACTTTACCGATGAATGTGAATTTCTATTTCATAGAAAAATAGTGGCTCAACGAACACGATGGTTACCAGTCCAATATCCTTAATTATAGAAATTAATCGTCCTTGTGTAGGTTTCAATGTTGGAAAATCATTCCTTGAGCGTATTCAATTCAGTTTCGTATTAAATTCTTGAATTTCTATTTCATAGAAAAATAGTGGCTCAACGAACACGATGGTTACCAGTCCAATATCCTTAATTATAGAAATTAATCGTCCTTGTGTAGGATTTCAATGTTGGAAAATCATTCCTTGAGTGTATTCAATTCAGTTTCGTATTAAAATCTTGAATTTCTATTTCACCAGAAAAATAGTGGCTCAACGAACACGATGGTTACCAGTCCAATATCCTTAATTATAGAAATTGATCGTCCTTGTGTAGGTTTCAACTGTTGGAAAATCATTCCTTGAGCGTATTCAATTCAGTTTCGTATTAAATTCTTGAATTTCTATTTCATAGAAAAATAGTGGCTCAACGAACACGATGGTTACCAGTCCAATATCCTTAATTATAAGAAATTAATCGTCCTTGTCTAGGTTTTCAATATTTGGAAAATCATTCCTTGAGCGTATTCAATTCAGTTTCGTATTAAATTCTTGAATTTCTATTTCATAGAAAAATAGTGGCTCAACGAACACGATGGTTACCAGTCCAATATCCTTAATTATAGAAATTAATCGTCCTTGTGTAGGTTTCAATGTTGGAAAATCATTCCTTGAGCGTATTCAATTCAGTTTCGTATTAAATTCTTGAATTTCTATTTCATAGAAAAATAGTGGCTCAACGAACACGATGGTTACCAGTCCAATATCCTTAATTATAGAAATTAATCGTCCTTGTGTAGGTTTCAATGTTGGAAAATCATTCGCTTGAGCGTATTCAATTCAGTTTCGTATTAAATTCTTGAATTTCTATTTCATAGAAAAATAGTGGCTCAACGAACACGATGGTTACCAGTCCAATATCCTTAATTATAGAAATTAATCGTCCTTGTGTAGGTTTCAATGTTGGAAAATCATTCCTTGAGTGTATTCAATTCAGTTTCGTATTAAAACGTCAACGGCCATACCACGCAGAAAAAACCTGGTCTCGTCAGCTCCCAGAAGTTAAGCTGCGTCGGGTCCCGTTAGTACCTAGAAGGGTGACCGCTTGGGAATACGGGATGCTGTTGGCATCAAACGTTTTATAACCAGCAAGAGTTTCGAAAATGAATCAAAGTTTTAGTTAAAACCATCTCGTGGTGAATTTTGATACTTTATTAAACGCCATCTAGGGTTGAATTTTGATAATTCATCTCGTACACACTGATAGCTATTTTTTAAGCACCAACAAGGGAAGTGTAGAGTGTTTTATTACCAGCAGTGACTTTACCGATGAATGTGAATTTCTATTTCATAGAAAAATAGTGGCTCAACGAACACGATGGTTACCAGTCCAATATCCTTAATTATAGAAATTAATCGTCCTTGTGTAGGTTTCAATGTTGGAAAATCATTCCTTGAGCGTATTCAATTCAGTTTCGTATTAAATTCTTGAATTTCTATTTCATAGAAAAATAGTGGCTCAACGAACACGATGGTTACCAGTCCAATATCCTTAATTATAGAAATTAATCGTCCTTGTGTAGGTTTCAATGTTGGAAAATCATTCCCTTGAGTGTATTCAATTCAGTTTCGTATTAAAACGTCAACGGCCATACCACGCAGAAAAAACCTGGTCTCGTCAGCTCCCAGAAGTTAAGCTGCGTCGGGTCCCGATTAGTACCTAGAAGGGTGACCGCTTGGGAATACGGGATGCTGTTGGCATCAAACGTTTTATAACCAGCAAGAGTTTCGAAAATGAATCAAAGTTTTAGTTAAAACCATCTCGTGGTGAATTTTGATACTTTATTAAACGCCATCTAGGGTTGAATTTGTGATAATTCATCTCGTACACACTGATAGCTATTTTTTAAACACCAACAAGGGAAGTGTAGAGTGTTTTATTACCAGCAGTGACTTTACCGATGAATGTGAATTTCTATTTCATAGAAAAATAGTGGCTCAACGAACACGATGGTTACCAGTCCAATATCCTTAATTATAGAAATTAATCGTCCTTGTGTAGGTTTCAATGTTGGAAAATCATTCCTTGAGCGTATTCAATTCAGTTTCGTATTAAATTCTTGAATTTCTATTTCATAGAAAAATAGTGGCTCAACGAACACGATGGTTACCAGTCCAATATCCTTAATTATAGAAATTAATCGTCCTTGTGTAGGTTTCAATGTTGGAAAATCATTCCTTGAGCGTATTCAATTCAGTTTCGTATTAAATTCTTGAATTTCTATTTCATAGAAAAATAGTGGCTCAACGAACACGATGGTTACCAGTCCAATATCCTTAATTATAGAAATTAATCGTCCTTGTGTAAAGTTTCAATGTTGGAAAATCATTCGCTTGAGCGTATTCAATTCAGTTTCGTATTAAATTCTTGAATTTCTATTTCATAGAAAAATAGTGGCTCAACGAACACGATGGTTACCAGTCCAATATCCTTAATTATAGAAATTAATCGTCCTTGTGATAGGTTTCAATGTTGGAAAATCAAATTCCTTGAGCGTATTCAATTCAGTTTCGTATTAAATCCATCTTGAATTTCTATTTCATAGAAAAATAGTGGCTCAACGAACACGATGGTTACCAGTCCAATATCCTTAATTATAGAAATTAATCGTCCTTGTGATAGGTTTCAATGTTGGAAAATCATTCCTTGAGCGTATTATTACCACATTCAGTTTACGTATTAAATTCTTGAATTTCTATTTCATAGAAAAATAGTGGCTCAACGAACACGATGGTTACCAGTCCAATATCCTTAATTATAGAAATTAATCGTCCTTGTGTAGGTTTCAATGTTGGAAAATCATTCCTTGAGCGTATTCAATTCAGTTTCGTATTAAATTCTTGAATTTCTATTTCATAGAAAAATAGTGGCTCAACGAACACGATGGTTACCAGTCCAATATCCTTAATTATAGAAATTAATCGTCCTTGTGTAGGTTTCAATGTTGGAAAATCATTCCTTGAGTGTATTCAATTCAGTTTCGTATTAAAACGTCAACGGCCATACCACGCAGAAAAAACCTGGTCTCGTCAGCTCCCAGAAGTTAAGCTGCGTCGAGGTCCCGTTAGTACCTAGAAGGGTGACCGCTTGGGAATACGGGATGCTGTTGGCATCAAACGTTTTATAACCAGCAAGAGTTTCGAAAATGAATCAAAGTTTTAGTTAAAACCATCTCGTGGTGAATTTTGATACTTTATTAAACGCCATCTAGGGTTGAATTTTGATAATTCATCTCGTACACACTGATAGCTATTTTTTAAACACCAACAAGGGAAGTGTAGAGTGTTTTATTACCAGCAGTGACTTTACCGATGAATGTGAATTTCTATTTCATAGAAAAATAGTGGCTCAACGAACACGATGGTTACCAGTCCAATATCCTTAATTATAGAAATTAATCGTCCTTGTGTAGGTTTCAATGTTGGAAAATCATTCCTTGAGCGTATTCAATTCAGTTTCGTATTAAATTCTTGAATTTCTATTTCATAGAAAAATAGTGGCTCAACGAACACGATGGTTACCAGTCCAATATCCTTAATTATAGAAATTAATCGTCCTTGTGTAGGTTTCAATGTTGGAAAATCATTCCTTGAGCGTATTCAATTCAGTTTCGTATTAAATTCTTGAATTTCTATTTCATGCAGAAAAATAGTGGCTCAACGAACACGATGGTTTACCAGTCCAATATCCTTAATTATGAGAAATTAATCGTCCTTGTGTAGGTTTCAATGTTTGGAAAATCATTCCTTGAGCGTATTCAATTCAGTTTCAGTATTAAATTCTTGAATTTCTATTTCATAGAAAAATATTGGCTCAACGAACACGATGGTTACCAGTCCAATATCCTTAATTATAGAAATTAATCGTCCTTGTGTAGGATTTCAATGTTGGAAAATCATTCCTTGAGCGTATTCAATTCAGTTTCGTATTAAATTCTTGAATTTCTATTTCATAGAAAAAATAGTGGAAACTCAACGAACACGATGGTTACCAGTCCAATATCCTTAATTATAGAAATTAATCGTCCCTGTGTAGGTTTCAATGTTGGAAAATCATTCCTTGAGCGTATTCAATTCAGTTTCGTATTAAATTCTTGAATTTCTATTTCATAGAAAAATAGTGGCTCAACGAACACGATGGTTACCAGTCCAATATCCTTAATTATAAGAAATTAATCGTCCTTGTGTAGGTTTCAATGTTGGAAAATCATTCCTTGAGCGTATTCAATTCAGTTTCGTAATTAAATTCTTGAATTTCTATTTCATAGAAAAATAGTGGCTCAACGAACACGATGGTTACCAGTCCAATATCCTTAATTATAGAAATTAATCGTCCTTGTGTAGAGGTTTCAATGTTGGAAAATCATTCCTTGAGCGTATTCAATTCAGTTTCGTATTAAATTCTTGAATTTCTATTTCATAGAAAAATAGTGGCTCAACGAACACGATGGTTACCAGTCCAATATCCTTAATTATAGAAATTAATCGTCCTTGTGTAGGTTTCAATGTTGGAAAATCATTCCTTGAGTGTATTCAATTCAGTTTCGTATTAAAACGTCAACGGCCATACCACGCAGAAAAAACCTGGTCTCGTCAGCTCCCAGAAGTTAAGCTGCGTCGGGTCCCGTTAGTACCTAGAAGGGTGACCGCTTGGGAATACGGGATGCTGTTGGCATCAAACGTTTTTTTATAACCAGCAAGAGTTTCGAAAATGAATCAAAGTTTTAGTTAAAACCATCTCGTGGTGAATTTTGATACTTTATTAAACGCCATCTAGGGTTGAATTTTGATAATTCATCTCGTACACACTGATAGCTATTTTTTAAACACCAACAAGGGAAGTGTAGAGTGTTTTATTACCAGCAGTGACTTTACCGATGAATGTGAATTTCTATTTCATAGAAAAATAGTGGCTCAACGAACACGATGGTTACCAAGTCAATATCCTTAATTATAGAAATTAATCGTCCTTGTGTAGGTTTCAATGTTGGAAAATCATTCCTTGAGCGTATTCAATTCAGTTTCGTATTAAATTCTTGAATTTCTATTTCATAGAAAAATAGTGGCTCAACGAACACGATGGTTACCAGTCCAATATCCTTAATTATAGAAATTAATCGTCCTTGTGTAGGTTTCAATGTTGGAAAATCATTCCTTGAGTGTATTCAATTCAGTTTCGTATTAAAACGTCAACGGCCATACCACGCAGAAAAAACCTGGTCTCGTCAGCTCCCAGAAGTTAAGCTGCGTCGGGTCCCGTTAGTACCTAGAAGGGTGACCGCTTGGGAATACGGGATGCTGTTGGCATCAAACGTTTTATAACCAGCAAGAGTTTCGAAAATGAATCAAAGTTTTAGTTAAAACCATCTCGTGGTGAATTTTGATACTTTATTAAACGCCATCTAGGGTTGAATTTTGATAATTCATCTCGTACACACTGATAGCTATTTTTTATACCAGCAGTGACTTACCGATGAATTCTATTTCATAGAAATTTTCAAGTCAACACCAAAAGGAATGTTGGAAAATCATTCAGCGAGTTGATTCAATTCACAATCGTTAAAATATGTGAATTTCTATTTCATAGAAAAATAGTGGCTCAACGAACACGATGGTTACCAGTCCAATATCCTTAATTATGAAATTAACGTCCTTGTGTAGGTTTCAATGTTGGAAAATCATTCCTTGAGCGTTTTCAATTCAGTTTCGTATTAAATTCTTGAATTTCTATTTCATAGAAAAATAGTGGCTCAACGAACACGATGGTTACCAGTCCAATATCCTTAATTATAGAAATTAATCGTCCTTGTGTAGGTTTCAATGTTGGAAAATCATTCCTTGAGCGTATTCAATTCAGTTTCGTATTAAATTCTTGAATTTCTATTTCATAGAAAAATAGTGGCTCAACGAACACGATGGTTACCAGTCCAATATCCTTAATTATAGAAATTAATCGTCCTTGTGTAGGTTTCAATGTTGGAAAATCATTCCTTGAGTGTATTCAATTCAGTTTCGTATTAAAACGTCAACGGCCATACCACGCAGAAAAAACCTGGTCTCGTCAGCTCCCAGAAGTTAAGCTGCGTCGGGTCCCGTTAGTACCTAGAAGGGTGACCGCTTGGGAATACGGGATGCTGTTGGCATCAAACGTTTTATAACCAGCAAGAGTTTCGAAAATGAATCAAAGTTTTAGTTAAAACCATCTCGTGGTGAATTTTGATACTTTATTAAACGCCATCTAGGGTTGAATTTTGATAATTCATCTCGTACACACTGATAGCTATTTTTTAAACACCAACAAGGGAAGTGTAGAGTGTTTTATTACCAGCAGTGACTTTACCGATGAATGTGAATTTCTATTTCATAGAAAAATAGTGGCTCAACGAACACGATGGTTACCAGTCCAATATCCTTAATTATAGAAATTAATCGTCCTTGTGTAGGTTTCAATGTTGGAAAATCATTCCTTGAGCGTATTCAATTCAGTTTCGTATTAAATTCTTGAATTTCTATTTCATAGAAAAATAGTGGCTCAACGAACACGATGGTTACCAGTCCAATATCCTTAATTATAGAAATTAATCGTCCTTGTGTAGGTTTCAATGTTGGAAAATCATTCCTTGAGTGTATTCAATTCAGTTTCGTATTAAAACGTCAACGGCCATACCACGCAGAAAAAACCTGGTCTCGTCAGCTCCCAGAAGTTAAGCTGCGTCGGGTCCCGTTAGTACCTAGAAGGGTGACCGCTTGGGAATACGGGATGCTGTTGGCATCAAACGTTTTATAACCAGCAAGAGTTTCGAAAATGAATCAAAGTTTTAGTTAAAACCATCTCGTGGTGAATTTTGATACTTTATTAAACGCCATCTAGGGTTGAATTTTGATAATTCATCTCGTACACACTGATAGCTATTTTTTAAACACCAACAAGGGAAGTGTAGAGTGTTTTATTACCAGCAGTGACTTTACCGATGAATGTGAATTTCTATTTCATAGAAAAATAGTGGCTCAACGAACACGATGGTTACCAGTCCAATATCCTTAATTATAGAAATTAATCGTCCTTGTGTAGGTTTCAATGTTGGAAAATCATTCCTTGAGCGTATTCAATTCAGTTTCGTATTAAATTCTTGAATTTCTATTTCATAGAAAAATAGTGGCTCAACGAACACGATGGTTACCAGTCCAATATCCTTAATTATAGAAATTAATCGTCCTTGTGTAGGTTTCAATGTTGGAAAATCATTCCTTGAGTGTATTCAATTCAGTTTCGTATTAAAACGTCAACGGCCATACCACGCAGAAAAAACCTGGTCTCGTCAGCTCCCAGAAGTTAAGCTGCGTCGGGTCCCGTTAGTACCTAGAAGGGTGACCGCTTGGGAATACGGGATGCTGTTGGCATCAAACGTTTTATAACCAGCAAGAGTTTCGAAAATGAATCAAAGTTTTAGTTAAAACCATCTCGTGGTGAATTTTGATACTTTATTAAACGCCATCTAGGGTTGAATTTTGATAATTCATCTCGTACACACTGATAGCTATTTTTTAAACACCAACAAGGGAAGTGTAGAGTGTTTTATTACCAGCAGTGACTTTACCGATGAATGTGAATTTCTATTTCATAGAAAAATAGTGGCTCAACGAACACGATGGTTACCAGTCCAATATCCTTAATTATAGAAATTAATCGTCCTTGTGTAGGTTTCAATGTTGGAAAATCATTCCTTGAGCGTATTCAATTCAGTTTCGTATTAAATTCTTGAATTTCTATTTCATAGAAAAATAGTGGCTCAACGAACACGATGGTTACCAGTCAATATCCTTAATTATAGAAATTAATCGTCCTTGTGTAGGTTTCAATGTTGGAAAATCATTCCTTGAGTGTATTCAATTCAGTTTCGTATTAAAACGTCAACGGCCATACCACGCAGAAAAAACCTGGTCTCGTCAGCTCCCAGAAGTTAAGCTGCGTCGGGTCCCGTTAGTACCTAGAAGGGTGACCGCTTGGGAATACGGGATGCTGTTGGCATCAAACGTTTTATAACCAGCAAGAGTTTCGAAAATGAATCAAAGTTTTAGTTAAAACCATCTCGTGGTGAATTTTGATACTTTATTAAACGCCATCTAGGGTTGAATTTTGATAATTCATCTCGTACACACTGATAGCTATTTTTTAAACACCAACAAGGGAAGTGTAGAGTGTTTTATTACCAGCAGTGACTTTACCGATGAATGTGAATTTCTATTTCATAGAAAAATAGTGGCTCAACGAACACGATGGTTACCAGTCCAATATCCTTAATTATAGAAATTAATCGTCCTTGTGTAGGTTTCAATGTTGGAAAATCATTCCTTGAGCGTATTCAATTCAGTTTCGTATTAAATTCTTGAATTTCTATTTCATAGAAAAATAGTGGCTCAACGAACACGATGGTTACCAGTCCAATATCCTTAATTATAGAAATTAATCGTCCTTGTGTAGGTTTCAATGTTGGAAAATCATTCCTTGAGTGTATTCAATTCAGTTTCGTATTAAAACGTCAACGGCCATACCACGCAGAAAAAACCTGGTCTCGTCAGCTCCCAGAAGTTAAGCTGCGTCGGGTCCCGTTAGTACCTAGAAGGGTGACCGCTTGGGAATACGGGATGCTGTTGGCATCAAACGTTTTATAACCAGCAAGAGTTTCGAAAATGAATCAAAGTTTTAGTTAAAACCATCTCGTGGTGAATTTTGATACTTTATTAAACGCCATCTAGGGTTGAATTTTGATAATTCATCTCGTACACACTGATAGCTATTTTTTAAACACCAACAAGGGAAGTGTAGAGTGTTTTATTACCAGCAGTGACTTTACCGATGAATGTGAATTTCTATTTCATAGAAAAATAGTGGCTCAACGAACACGATGGTTACCAGTCCAATATCCTTAATTATAGAAATTAATCGTCCTTGTGTAGGTTTCAATGTTGGAAAATCATTCCTTGAGTGTATTCAATTCAGTTTCGTATTAAAACGTCAACGGCCATACCACGCAGAAAAAACCTGGTCTCGTCAGCTCCCAGAAGTTAAGCTGCGTCGGGTCCCGTTAGTACCTAGAAGGGTGACCGCTTGGGAATACGGGATGCTGTTGGCATCAAACGTTTTATAACCAGCAAGAGTTTCGAAAATGAATCAAAGTTTTAGTTAAAACCATCTCGTGGTGAATTTTGATACTTTATTAAACGCCATCTAGGGTTGAATTTTGATAATTCATCTCGTACACACTGATAGCTATTTTTTAAACACCAACAAGGGAAGTGTAGAGTGTTTTATTACCAGCAGTGACTTTACCGATGAATGTGAATTTCTATTTCATAGAAAAATAGTGGCTCAACGAACACGATGGTTACCAGTCCAATATCCTTAATTATAGAAATTAATCGTCCTTGTGTAGGTTTCAATGTTGGAAAATCATTCCTTGAGCGTATTCAATTCAGTTTCGTATTAAATTCTTGAATTTCTATTTCATAGAAAAATAGTGGCTCAACGAACACGATGGTTACCAGTCCAATATCCTTAATTATAGAAATTAATCGTCCTTGTGTAGGTTTCAATGTTGGAAAATCATTCCTTGAGTGTATTCAATTCAGTTTCGTATTAAATTCTGAATCTATTTCATAGAAAAATAGTGCTCAACGAACAGTACCACAATATCCAATATTTTATGTATTCAAATTTCGTATTAAAACGTCAACGGCCATACCACGCAGAAAAAACCTGGTCTCGTCAGCTCCCAGAAGTTAAGCTGCGTCGGGTCCCGTTAGTACCTAGAAGGGTGACCGCTTGGGAATACGGGATGCTGTTGGCATCAAACGTTTTATAACCAGCAAGAGTTTCGAAAATGAATCAAAGTTTTAGTTAAAACCATCTCGTGGTGAATTTTGATACTTTATTAAACGCCATCTAGGGTTGAATTTTGATAATTCATCTCGTACACACTGATAGCTATTTTTTAAACACCAACAAGGGAAGTGTAGAGTGTTTTATTACCAGCAGTGACTTTACCGATGAATGTGAATTTCTATTTCATAGAAAAATAGTGGCTCAACGAACACGATGGTTACCAGTCCAATATCCTTAATTATAGAAATTAATCGTCCTTGTGTAGGTTTCAATGTTGGAAAATCATTCCTTGAGTGTATTCAATTCAGTTTCGTATTAAAACGTCAACGGCCATACCACGCAGAAAAAACCTGGTCTCGTCAGCTCCCAGAAGTTAAGCTGCGTCGGGTCCCGTTAGTACCTAGAAGGGTGACCGCTTGGGAATACGGGATGCTGTTGGCATCAAACGTTTTATAACCAGCAAGAGTTTCGAAAATGAATCAAAGTTTTAGTTAAAACCATCTCGTGGTGAATTTTGATACTTTATTAAACGCCATCTAGGGTTGAATTTTGATAATTCATCTCGTACACACTGATAGCTATTTTTTAAACACCAACAAGGGAAGTGTAGAGTGTTTTATTACCAGCAGTGACTTTACCGATGAATGTGAATTTCTATTTCATAGAAAAATAGTGGCTCAACGAACACGATGGTTACCAGTCCAATATCCTTAATTATAGAAATTAATCGTCCTTGTGTAGGTTTCAATGTTGGAAAATCATTCCTTGAGTGTATTCAATTCAGTTTCGTATTAAAACGTCAACGGCCATACCACGCAGAAAAAACCTGGTCTCGTCAGCTCCCAGAAGTTAAGCTGCGTCGGGTCCCGTTAGTACCTAGAAGGGTGACCGCTTGGGAATACGGGATGCTGTTGGCATCAAACGTTTTATAACCAGCAAGAGTTTCGAAAATGAATCAAAGTTTTAGTTAAAACCATCTCGTGGTGAATTTTGATACTTTATTAAACGCCATCTAGGGTTGAATTTTGATAATTCATCTCGTACACACTGATAGCTATTTTTTAAACACCAACAGGAAGGTAGAGTGTTTTATTACCAGCAGTGGTGACTTTACCGATGAATGTGAATTTCTATTTCATAGAAAAATAGTGGCTCAACGAACACGATGGTTACCAGTTCAATATCCTTAATTATATTTGAAATTAATCGTCCTTGTGTAGGTTTCAATGTTGGAAAATCATTCCTTGAGCGTATTCAATTCAGTTTCGTATTAAATTCTTGAATTTCTATTTCATAGAAAAATAGTGGCTCAACGAACACGATGGTTACCAGTCCAATATCCTTAATTATAGAAATTAATCGTCCTTGTGTAGGTTTCAATGTTGGAAAATCATTCCTTGAGCGTATTCAACAGTTTCGTATTAAATTCTTGAATTTCTATTTCATAAAAAAATAGTGGCTCAACGAACCGAGGTTACATCCAATATCCTAATTATAGAAATTAATCGTCCTTGTGTAGGTTTCAATGTTGGAAAATCATTCCTTGAGTGTATTCAATTCAGTTTCGTATTAAAACGTCAACGGCCA
Source organism: Daphnia magna (assembly GCF_020631705.1). Classification (NCBI taxonomy): domain Eukaryota; kingdom Metazoa; phylum Arthropoda; class Branchiopoda; order Diplostraca; family Daphniidae; genus Daphnia; species Daphnia magna. The sequence goes on along the minus strand of NW_025533204.1, from coordinate 21,169 downwards.
TACCACGCAGAAAAAACCTGGTCTCGTCAGCTCCCAGAAGTTAAGCTGCGTCGGGTCCCGTTAGTACCTAGAAGGGTGACCGCTTGGGAATACGGGATGCTGTTGGCATCAAACGTTTTATAACCAGCAAGAGTTTCGAAAATGAATCAAAGTTTTAGTTAAAACCATCTCGTGGTGAATTTTGATACTTTATTAAACGCCATCTAGGGTTGAATTTTGATAATTCATCTCGTACACACTGATAGCTATTTTTTAAACACCAACAAGGGAAGTGTAGAGTGTTTTATTACCAGCAGTGACTTTACCGATGAATGTGAATTTCTATTTCATAGAAAAATAGTGGCTCAACGAACACGATGGTTACCAGTCCAATATCCTTAATTATAGAAATTAATCGTCCTTGTGTAGGTTTCAATGTTGGAAAATCATTCCTTGAGTGTATTCAATTCAGTTTCGTATTAAAACGTCAACGGCCATACCACGCAGAAAAAACCTGGTCTCGTCAGCTCCCAGAAGTTAAGCTGCGTCGGGTCCCGTTAGTACCTAGAAGGGTGACCGCTTGGGAATACGGGATGCTGTTGGCATCAAACGTTTTATAACCAGCAAGAGTTTCGAAAATGAATCAAAGTTTTAGTTAAAACCATCTCGTGGTGAATTTTGATACTTTATTAAACGCCATCTAGGGTTGAATTTTGATAATTCATCTCGTACACACTGATAGCTATTTTTTAAACACCAACAAGGGAAGTGTAGAGTGTTTTATTACCAGCAGTGACTTTACCGATGAATGTGAATTTCTATTTCATAGAAAAATAGTGGCTCAACGAACACGATGGTTACCAGTCCAATATCCTTAATTATAGAAATTAATCGTCCTTGTGTAGGTTTCAATGTTGGAAAATCATTCCTTGAGTGTATTCAATTCAGTTTCGTATTAAAACGTCAACGGCCATACCACGCAGAAAAAACCTGGTCTCGTCAGCTCCCAGAAGTTAAGCTGCGTCGGGTCCCGTTAGTACCTAGAAGGGTGACCGCTTGGGAATACGGGATGCTGTTGGCATCAAACGTTTTATAACCAGCAAGAGTTTCGAAAATGAATCAAAGTTTTAGTTAAAACCATCTCGTGGTGAATTTTGATACTTTATTAAACGCCATCTAGGGTTGAATTTTGATAATTCATCTCGTACACACTGATAGCTATTTTTTAAACACCAACAAGGGAAGGGGGGAGTGTTTTATTACCAGCAGTGACTTTACCGATGAATGTGAATTTCTATTTCATAGAAAAATAGTGGCTCAACGAACACGATGGTTACCAGTCCAATATCCTTAATTATAGAAATTAATCGTCCTTGTGTAGGTTTCAATGTTGGAAAATCATTCCTTGAGTGTATTCAATTCAGTTTCGTATTAAAACGTCAACGGCCATACCACGCAGAAAAAACCTGGTCTCGTCAGCTCCCAGAAGTTAAGCTGCGTCGGGTCCCGTTAGTACCTAGAAGGGTGACCGCTTGGGAATACGGGATGCTGTTGGCATCAAACGTTTTATAACCAGCAAGAGTTTCGAAAATGAATCAAAGTTTTAGTTAAAACCATCTCGTGGTGAATTTTGATACTTTATTAAACGCCATCTAGGGTTGAATTTTGATAATTCATCTCGTACACACTGATAGCTATTTTTTAAACACCAACAAGGGAAGTGTAGAGTGTTTTATTACCAGCAGTGACTTTACCGATGAATGTGAATTTCTATTTCATAGAAAAATAGTGGCTCAACGAACACGATGGTTACCAGTCCAATATCCTTAATTATAGAAATTAATCGTCCTTGTGTAGGTTTCAATGTTGGAAAATCATTCCTTGAGCGTATTCAATTCAGTTTCGTATTAAATTCTTGAATTTCTATTTCATAGAAAAATAGTGGCTCAACGAACACGATGGTTACCAGTCCAATATCCTTAATTATAGAAATTAATCGTCCTTGTGTAGGTTTCAATGTTGGAAAATCATTCCTTGAGTGTATTCAATTCAGTTTCGTATTAAAACGTCAACGGCCATACCACGCAGAAAAAACCTGGTCTCGTCAGCTCCCAGAAGTTAAGCTGCGTCGGGTCCCGTTAGTACCTAGAAGGGTGACCGCTTGGGAATACGGGATGCTGTTGGCATCAAACGTTTTATAACCAGCAAGAGTTTCGAAAATGAATCAAAGTTTTAGTTAAAACCATCTCGTGGTGAATTTTGATACTTTATTAAACGCCATCTAGGGTTGAATTTTGATAATTCATCTCGTACACACTGATAGCTATTTTTTAAACACCAACAAGGGAAGTGTAGAGTGTTTTATTACCAGCAGTGACTTTACCGATGAATGTGAATTTCTATTTCATAGAAAAATAGTGGCTCAACGAACACGATGGTTACCAGTCCAAATTAATCGTCCTTGGAAAGTTTCAAGTGAAAAATCATTCCTGCGATCAATCGTTTCTATTGTGCGAGTTTCAATTTCAGAAACGAGACCACAAATCAGTGCTCAATTCAGTCTTACCCCCCAAGAATAATCAATTCCTTGAGCGTATTCAATTCAGTTTCGTATTAAATTCATTCTTCGAATTTCTATTTCATAGAAAAATAGTGGCTCAACGAACACGATGGTTACCAGTCCAATATCCTTAATTATAGAAATTAATCGTCCTTGTGTAGGTTTCAATGTTGGAAAATCATTCCTTGAGTGGTATTCAATTCAGTTTCGTATTAAAACGTCAAAAAAACCCGCCCCCTAAGCCGCGCCCGTAGTACCAGAGGACAATACGTGGCTCAACTTAAACCACAGATTTCAAAGAATCAAAAATCAAACTTATTAAATCTAATATTTTTAACTTGTGATTTACCATTTCATATTCAAAAAAACTCAACGAACACGTCAATATCCTTAATTATAGAAATTAATCGTCCTTGTGTAGGTTTCAATGTTGGAAAATCATTCCTTGAGTGTATTCAATTCAGTTTCGTATTAAAACGTCAACGGCCATACCACGCAGAAAAAACCTGGTCTCGTCAGCTCCCAGAAGTTAAGCTGCGTCGGGTCCCGTTAGTACCTAGAAGGGTGACCGCTTGGGAATACGGGATGCTGTTGGCATCAAACGTTTTATAACCAGCAAGAGTTTCGAAAATGAATCAAAGTTTTAGTTAAAACCATCTCGTGGTGAATTTTGATACTTTATTAAACGCCATCTAGGGTTGAATTTTGATAATTCATCTCGTACACACTGATAGCTATTTTTTAAACACCAACAAGGGAAGTGTAGAGTGTTTTATTACCAGCAGTGACTTTACCGATGAATGTGAATTTCTATTTCATAGAAAAATAGTGGCTCAACGAACACGATGGTTACCAGTCCAATATCCTTAATTATAAAATTAATCGTCCTGTGTAGGTTTCAATGTTGGAAAATCATTCCTTGAGCGTATTCAATTCAGTTTCGTATTAAATTCTTGGAAAAATATCTTGGTTACCAGAGAAATTAAAGGTTTCCATTGAATTCTAATTTCATTAGAAAAATAGTGGCTCAACGAACACGATGGTTACCAGTCCAATATCCTTAATTATAGAAATTAATCGTCCTTGTGTAGGTTTCAATGTTGGAAAATCATTCCTTGAGTGTATTCAATTCAGTTTCGTATTAAAACGTCAACGGCCATACCACGCAGAAAAAACCTGGTCTCGTCAGCTCCCAGAAGTTAAGCTGCGTCGGGTCCCGTTAGTACCTAGAAGGGTGACCGCTTGGGAATACGGGATGCTGTTGGCATCAAACGTTTTATAACCAGCAAGAGTTTCGAAAATGAATCAAAGTTTTAGTTAAAACCATCTCGTGGTGAATTTTGATACTTTATTAAACGCCATCTAGGGTTGAATTTTGATAATTCATCTCGTACACACTGATAGCTATTTTTTAAACACCAACAAGGGAAGTGTAGAGTGTTTTATTACCAGCAGTGACTTTACCGATGAATGTGAATTTCTATTTCATAGAAAAATAGTGGCTCAACGAACACGATGGTTACCAGTCCAATATCCTTAATTATAGAAATTAATCGTCCTTGTGTAGGTTTCAATGTTGGAAAATCATTCCTTGAGTGTATTCAATTCAGTTTCGTATTAAAACGTCAACGGCCATACCACGCAGAAAAAACCTGGTCTCGTCAGCTCCCAGAAGTTAAGCTGCGTCGGGTCCCGTTAGTACCTAGAAGGGTGACCGCTTGGGAATACGGGATGCTGTTGGCATCAAACGTTTTATAACCAGCAAGAGTTTCGAAAATGAATCAAAGTTTTAGTTAAAACCATCTCGTGGTGAATTTTGATACTTTATTAAACGCCATCTAGGGTTGAATTTTGATAATTCATCTCGTACACACTGATAGCTATTTTTTAAACACCAACAAGGGAAGTGTAGAGTGTTTTATTACCAGCAGTGACTTTACCGATGAATGTGAATTTCTATTTCATAGAAAAATAGTGGCTCAACGAACACGATGGTTACCAGTCCAATATCCTTAATTATAGAAATTAATCGTCCTTGTGTAGGTTTCAATGTTGGAAAATCATTCCTTGAGTGTATTCAATTCAGTTTCGTATTAAAACGTCAACGGCCATACCACGCAGAAAAAACCTGGTCTCGTCAGCTCCCAGAAGTTAAGCTGCGTCGGGTCCCGTTAGTACCTAGAAGGGTGACCGCTTGGGAATACGGGATGCTGTTGGCATCAAACGTTTTATAACCAGCAAGAGTTTCGAAAATGAATCAAAGTTTTAGTTAAAACCATCTCGTGGTGAATTTTGATACTTTATTAAACGCCATCTAGGGTTGAATTTTGATAATTCATCTCGTACACACTGATAGCTATTTTTTAAACACCAACAAGGGAAGTGTAGAGTGTTTTATTACCAGCAGTGACTTTACCGATGAATGTGAATTTCTATTTCATAGAAAAATAGTGGCTCAACGAACACGATGGTTACCAGTCCAATATCCTTAATTATAGAAATTAATCGTCCTTGTGTAGGTTTCAATGTTGGAAAATCATTCCTTGAGCGTATTCAATTCAGTTTCGTATTAAATTCTTGAATTTCTATTTCATAGAAAAATAGTGGCTCAACGAACACGATGGTTACCAGTCCAATATCCTTAATTATAGAAATTAATCGTCCTTGTGTAGGTTTCAATGTTGGAAAATTCATCTCCTTGAGTGTATTCAATTCAGTTTCGTATTAAAACGTCAACGGCCATACCACGCAGAAAAAACCTGGTCTCGTCAGCTCCCAGAAGTTAAGCTGCGTCGGGTCCCGTTAGTACCTAGAAGGGTGACCGCTTGGGAATACGGGATGCTGTTGGCATCAAACGTTTTATAACCAGCAAGAGTTTCGAAAATGAATCAAAGTTTTAGTTAAAACCATCTCGTGGTGAATTTTGATACTTTATTAAACGCCATCTAGGGTTGAATTTTGATAATTCATCTCGTACACACTGATAGCTATTTTTTAAACACCAACAAGGGAAGTGTAGAGTGTTTTATTACCAGCAGTGACTTTACCGATGAATGTGAATTTCTATTTCATAGAAAAATAGTGGCTCAACGAACACGATGGTTACCAGTCCAATATCCTTAATTATAGAAATTAATCGTCCTTGTGTAGGTTTCAATGTTGGAAAATCATTCCTTGAGTGTATTCAATTCAGTTTCGTATTAAAACGTCAACGGCCATACCACGCAGAAAAAACCTGGTCTCGTCAGCTCCCAGAAGTTAAGCTGCGTCGGGTCCCGTTAGTACCTAGAAGGGTGACCGCTTGGGAATACGGGATGCTGTTGGCATCAAACGTTTTATAACCAGCAAGAGTTTCGAAAATGAATCAAAGTTTTAGTTAAAACCATCTCGTGGTGAATTTTGATACTTTATTAAACGCCATCTAGGGTTGAATTTTGATAATTCATCTCGTACACACTGATAGCTATTTTTTAAACACCAACAAGGGAAGTGTAGAGTGTTTTATTACCAGCAGTGACTTTACCGATGAATGTGAATTTCTATTTCATAGAAAAATAGTGGCTCAACGAACACGATGGTTACCAGTCAATATCCTTAATTATAGAAATTAATCGTCCTTGTGTAGGTTTCAATGTTGGAAAATCATTCCTTGAGCGTATTCAATTCAGTTTCGTATTAAATTCTTGAATTTCTATTTCATAGAAAAATAGTGGCTCAACGAACACGATGGTTACCAGTCCAATATCCTTAATTATAGAAATTAATCGTCCTTGTGTAGGTTTCAATGTTGGAAAATCATTCCTTGAGCGTATTCAATTCAGTTTCGTATTAAATTCTTGAATTTCTATTTCATAGAAAAATAGTGGCTCAACGAACACGATGGTTACCAGTCCAATATCCTTAATTATAGAAATTAATCGTCCTTGTGTAGGTTTCAATGTTGGAAAATCATTCCTTGAGTGTATTCAATTCAGTTTCGTATTAAAACGTCAACGGCCATACCACGCAGAAAAAACCTGGTCTCGTCAGCTCCCAGAAGTTAAGCTGCGTCGGGTCCCGTTAGTACCTAGAAGGGTGACCGCTTGGGAATACGGGATGCTGTTGGCATCAAACGTTTTATAACCAGCAAGAGTTTCGAAAATGAATCAAAGTTTTAGTTAAAACCATCTCGTGGTGAATTTTGATACTTTATTAAACGCCATCTAGGGTTGAATTTTGATAATTCATCTCGTACACACTGATAGCTATTTTTTAAACACCAACAAGGGAAGTGTAGAGTGTTTTATTACCAGCAGTGACTTTACCGATGAATGTGAATTTCTATTTCATAGAAAAATAGTGGCTCAACGAACACGATGGTTACCAGTCCAATATCCTTAATTATAGAAATTAATCGTCCTTGTGTAGGTTTCAATGTTGGAAAATCATTCCTTGAGTGTATTCAATTCAGTTTCGTATTAAAACGTCAACGGCCATACCACGCAGAAAAAACCTGGTCTCGTCAGCTCCCAGAAGTTAAGCTGCGTCGGGTCCCGTTAGTACCTAGAAGGGTGACCGCTTGGGAATACGGGATGCTGTTGGCATCAAACGTTTTATAACCAGCAAGAGTTTCGAAAATGAATCAAAGTTTTAGTTAAAACCATCTCGTGGTGAATTTTGATACTTTATTAAACGCCATCTAGGGTTGAATTTTGATAATTCATCTCGTACACACTGATAGCTATTTTTTAAACACCAACAAGGGAAGTGTAGAGTGTTTTATTACCAGCAGTGACTTTACCGATGAATGTGAATTTCTATTTCATAGAAAAATAGTGGCTCAACGAACACGATGGTTACCAGTCCAATATCCTTAATTATAGAAATTAATCGTCCTTGTGTAGGTTTCAATGTTGGAAAATCATTCCTTGAGCGTATTCAATTCAGTTTCGTATTAAATTCTTGAATTTCTATTTCATAGAAAAATAGTGGCTCAACGAACACGATGGTTACCAGTCCAATATCCTTAATTATGAAATTAATCGTCCTTGTGTAGGTTTCAATGTTGGAAAATCATTCCTTGTATTCAATTCAGTTTCGTTAAAACAGCTTAATAACGGTTCAAGTTAAAATCATTCCTTAGCGTATTCAATTCAGTTTCGTATTAAATAATTTCATTTCATAAAAAATAAAGGTTGATTTTACCTATATAATCAAAACAAGAAATAACGCCGGAGGTTTCAATGTTAAAATCATTCCACTATTCAATTCATTTCTATTAAATTCTTGAATTTCTATTTCATAGAAAAATAGTGGCTCAACGAACACGATGGTTACCAGTCCAATATCCTTAATTATAGAAATTAATCGTCCTTGTGTAGGTTTCAATGTTGGAAAATCATTCCTTGAGTGTATTCAATTCAGTTTCGTATTAAAACGTCAACGGCCATACCACGCAGAAAAAACCTGGTCTCGTCAGCTCCCAGAAGTTAAGCTGCGTCGGGTCCCGTTAGTACCTAGAAGGGTGACCGCTTGGGAATACGGGATGCTGTTGGCATCAAACGTTTTATAACCAGCAAGAGTTTCGAAAATGAATCAAAGTTTTAGTTAAAACCATCTCGTGGTGAATTTTGATACTTTATTAAACGCCATCTAGGGTTGAATTTTGATAATTCATCTCGTACACACTGATAGCTATTTTTTTAAACACCAACAAGGGAAGTGTAGAGTGTTTTATTACCAGCAGTGACTTTACCGATGAATGTGAATTTCTATTTCATAGAAAAATAGTGGCTCAACGAACACGATGGTTACCAGTCCAATATCCTTAATTATAGAAATTAATCGTCCTTGTGTAGGTTTCAATGTTGGAAAATCATTCCTTGAGCGTATTCAATTCAGTTTCGTATTAAATTCTTGAATTTCTATTTCATAGAAAAATAGTGGCTCAACGAACACGATGGTTACCAGTCCAATATCCTTAATTATAGAAATTAATCGTCCTTGTGTAGGTTTCAATGTTGGAAAATCATTCCTTGAGCGTATTCAATTCAGTTTCGTATTAAATTCTTGAATTTCTATTTCATAGAAAAATAGTGGCTCAACGAACACGATGGTTACCAGTCCAATATCCTTAATTATAGAAATTAATCGTCCTTGTGTAGGTTTCAATGTTGGAAAATCATTCCTTGAGTGTATTCAATTCAGTTTCGTATTAAAACGTCAACGGCCATACCACGCAGAAAAAACCTGGTCTCGTCAGCTCCCAGAAGTTAAGCTGCGTCGGGTCCCGTTAGTACCTAGAAGGGTGACCGCTTGGGAATACGGGATGCTGTTGGCATCAAACGTTTTATAACCAGCAAGAGTTTCGAAAATGAATCAAAGTTTTAGTTAAAACCATCTCGTGGTGAATTTTGATACTTTATTAAACGCCATCTAGGGTTGAATTTTGATAATTCATCTCGTACACACTGATAGCTATTTTTTAAACACCAACAAGGGAAGTGTAGAGTGTTTTATTACCAGCAGTGACTTTACCGATGAATGTGAATTTCTATTTCATAGAAAAATAGTGGCTCAACGAACACGATGGTTACCAGTCCAATATCCTTAATTATAGAAATTAATCGTCCTTGTGTAGGTTTCAATGTTGGAAAATCATTCCTTGAGTGTATTCAATTCAGTTTCGTATTAAAACGTCAACGGCCATACCACGCAGAAAAAACCTGGTCTCGTCAGCTCCCAGAAGTTAAGCTGCGTCGGGTCCCGTTAGTACCTAGAAGGGTGACCGCTTGGGAATACGGGATGCTGTTGGCATCAAACGTTTTATAACCAGCAAGAGTTTCGAAAATGAATCAAAGTTTTAGTTAAAACCATCTCGTGGTGAATTTTGATACTTTATTAAACGCCATCTAGGGTTGAATTTTGATAATTCATCTCGTACACACTGATAGCTATTTTTTTTTAAACCCCCACCAGGGAAGTGTAGAGTGTTTTATTACCAGCAGTGACTTTACCGATGAATGTGAATTTCTATTTCAAATAGAAAAATAGTGGCTCAACGAACACGATGGTTACCAGTCCAATATCCTTAATTATAGAAATTAATCGTCCTTGTGTAGGTTTCAATGTTGGAAAATCATTCCTTGAGCGTATTCAATTCAGTTTCGTATTAAATTCTTGAATTTCTATTTCATAGAAAAATAGTGGCTCAACGAACACGATGGTTACCAGTCCAATATCCTTAATTATAGAAATTAATCGTCCTTGTGTAGGTTTCAATGTTGGAAAATCATTCCTTGAGTGTATTCAATTCAGTTTCGTATTAAAACGTCAACGGCCATACCACGCAGAAAAAACCTGGTCTCGTCAGCTCCTAGAAGTTAAGCTGCGTCGGGTCCCGTTAGTACCTAGAAGGGTGACCGCTTGGGAATACGGGATGCTGTTGGCATCAAACGTTTTATAACCAGCAAGAGTTTCGAAAATGAATCAAAGTTTTAGTTAAAACCATCTCGTGGTGAATTTTGATACTTTATTAAACGCCATCTAGGGTTGAATTTTGATAATTCATCTCGTACACACTGATAGCTATTTTTTAAACACCAACAAGGGGAAGTGTAGAGTGTTTTATTACCAGCAGTGACTTTACCGATGAATGTGAATTTCTATTTCATAGAAAAATAGTGGCTCAACGAACACGATGGTTACCAGTCCAATATCCTTAATTATAGAAATTAATCGTCCTTGTGTAGGTTTCAATGTTGGAAAATCATTCCTTGAGCGTATTCAATTCAGTTTCGTATTAAATTCTTGAATTTCTATTTCATAGAAAAATAGTGGCTTAACGAACACGATGGTTACCAATTCAATATCCTTAATTATAGAAATTAATCGTCCTTGTGTAGGTTTCAATGTTGGAAAATCATTCCTTGAGTGTATTCAATTCAGTTTCGTATTAAAACGTCAACGGCCATACCACGCAGAAAAAACCTGGTCTCGTCAGCTCCCAGAAGTTAAGCTGCGTCGGGTCCCGTTAGTACCTAGAAGGGTGACCGCTTGGGAATACGGGATGCTGTTGGCATCAAACGTTTTATAACCAGCAAGAGTTTCGAAAATGAATCAAAGTTTTAGTTAAAACCATCTCGTGGTGAATTTTGATACTTTATTAAACGCCATCTAGGGTTGAATTTTGATAATTCATCTCGTACACACTGATAGCTATTTTTTAAACACCAACAAGGGAAGTGTAGAGTGTTTTATTACCAGCAGTGACTTTACCGATGAATGTGAATTTCTATTTCATAGAAAAATAGTGGCTCAACGAACACGATGGTTACCAGTCCAATATCCTTAATTATAGAAATTAATCGTCCTTGTGTAGGTTTCAATGTTGGAAAATCATTCCTTGAGCGTATTCAATTCAGTTTCGTATTAAATTCTTGAATTTCTATTTCATAGAAAAATAGTGGCTTAACGAACACGATGGTTACCAGTCCAATATCCTTAATTATAGAAATTAATCGTCCTTGTGTAGGTTTCAATGTTGGAAAATCATTCCTTGAGTGTATTCAATTCAGTTTCGTATTAAAACGTCAACGGCCATACCACGCAGAAAAAACCTGGTCTCGTCAGCTCCTAGAAGTTAAGCTGCGTCGGGTCCCGTTAGTACCTAGAAGGGTGACCGCTTGGGAATACGGGATGCTGTTGGCATCAAACGTTTTATAACCAGCAAGAGTTTCGAAAATGAATCAAAGTTTTAGTTAAAACCATCTCGTGGTGAATTTTGATACTTTATTAAACGCCATCTAGGGTTGAATTTTGATAATTCATCTCGTACACACTGATAGCTATTTTTTAAACACCAACAAGGGAAGTGTAGAGTGTTTTATTACCAGCAGTGACTTTACCGATGAATGTGAATTTCTATTTCATAGAAAAATAGTGGCTCAACGAACACGATGGTTACCAGTCCAATATCCTTAATTATAGAAATTAATCGTCCTTGTGTAGGTTTCAATGTTGGAAAATCATTCCTTGAGTGTATTCAATTCAGTTTCGTATTAAAACGTCAACGGCCATACCACGCAGAAAAAACCTGGTCTCGTCAGCTCCCAGAAGTTAAGCTGCGTCGGGTCCCGTTAGTACCTAGAAGGGTGACCGCTTGGGAATACGGGATGCTGTTGGCATCAAACGTTTTATAACCAGCAAGAGTTTCGAAAATGAATCAAAGTTTTAGTTAAAACCATCTCGTGGTGAATTTTGATACTTTATTAAACGCCATCTAGGGTTGAATTTTGATAATTCATCTCGTACACACTGATAGCTATTTTTTAAGCACCAACAAGGGAAGTGTAGAGTGTTTTATTACCAGCAGTGACTTTACCGATGAATGTGAATTTCTATTTCATAGAAAAATAGTGGCTCAACGAACACGATGGTTACCAGTCCAATATCCTTAATTATAGAAATTAATCGTCCTTGTGTAGGTTTCAATGTTGGAAAATCATTCCTTGAGCGTATTCAATTCAGTTTCGTATTAAATTCTTGAATTTCTATTTCATAGAAAAATAGTGGCTTAACGAACACGATGGTTACCAGTCCAATATCCTTAATTATAGAAATTAATCGTACACTCATTAAATTTCATTTCTAAAATTATCCCAATATCCTTAATTATAGAAATTAATCGTCCTTGTGTAGGTTTCAATGTTGGAAAATCATTCCTTGAGTGTATTCAATTCAGTTTCGTATTAAAACGTCAACGGCCATACCACGCAGAAAAAACCTGGTCTCGTCAGCTCCTAGAAGTTAAGCTGCGTCGGGTCCCGTTAGTACCTAGAAGGGTGACCGCTTGGGAATACGGGATGCTGTTGGCATCAAACGTTTTATAACCAGCAAGAGTTTCGAAAATGAATCAAAGTTTTAGTTAAAACCATCTCGTGGTGAATTTTGATACTTTATTAAACGCCATCTAGGGTTGAATTTTGATAATTCATCTCGTACACACTGATAGCTATTTTTTAAACACCAACAAGGGAAGTGTAGAGTGTTTTATTACCAGCAGTGACTTTACCGATGAATGTGAATTTCTATTTCATAGAAAAATAGTGGCTCAACGAACACGATGGTTACCAGTCCAATATCCTTAATTATAGAAATTAATCGTCCTTGTGTAGGTTTCAATGTTGGAAAATCATTCCTTGATTTTTTTTTTTTTTTTTTTTTTTTTTTTTTTTTTTTTTTTAAAAATTTTTTTTAAAAAATTTAATTTTTTTTATTTTAAATTAACCTTTTAGTTTCAATGTTGAAAACATTGAGTGTATTCAATTCAGTTTCGTATTAAAACGTCAACGGCCATACCACGCAGAAAAAACCTGGTCTCGTCAGCTCCTCAGAAGTTAAGCTGCGTCGGGTCCCGTTAGTACCTAGAAGGGTGACCGCTTGGGAATACGGGATGCTGTTGGCATCAAACGTTTTATAACCAGCAAGAGTTTCGAAAATGAATCAAAGTTTTAGTTAAAACCATCTCGTGGTGAATTTTGATACTTTATTAAACGCCATCTAGGGTTGAATTTTGATAATTCATCTCGTACACACTGATAGCTATTTTTTAAACACCAACAAGGGAAGTGTAGAGTGTTTTATTACCAGCAGTGACTTTACCGATGAATGTGAATTTCTATTTCATAGAAAAATAGTGGCTCAACGAACACGATGGTTACCAGTCCAATATCCTTAATTATAGAAATTAATCGTCCTTGTGTAGGTTTCAATGTTGGAAAATCATTCCTTGAGCGTATTCAATTCAGTTTCGTATTAAATTCTTGAATTTCTATTTCATAGAAAAATAGTGGCTTAACGAACACGATGGTTACCAGTCCAATATCCTTAATTATAGAAATTAATCGTCCTTGTGTAGGTTTCAATGTTGGAAAATCATTCCTTGAGTGTATTCAATTCAGTTTCGTATTAAAACGTCAACGGCCATACCACGCAGAAAAAACCTGGTCTCGTCAGCTCCTAGAAGTTAAGCTGCGTCGGGTCCCGTTAGTACCTAGAAGGGTGACCGCTTGGGAATACGGGATGCTGTTGGCATCAAACGTTTTATAACCAGCAAGAGTTTCGAAAATGAATCAAAGTTTTAGTTAAAACCATCTCGTGGTGAATTTTGATACTTTATTAAACGCCATCTAGGGTTGAATTTTGATAATTCATCTCGTACACACTGATAGCTATTTTTTAAACACCAACAAGGGAAGTGTAGAGTGTTTTATTACCAGCAGTGACTTTACCGATGAATGAACATTTGAATTTCTTATTTCATAGAAAAAATAGTAAAAACATTCTGGCTCAACGAACACGATGGTTTACCAGTCCAATATCCTTAATTATAGAAATTAATCGTCCTTGTGTAGGTTTCAATGTTGGAAAATCATTCCTTGAGTGTATTCAATTCAGTTTCGTATTAAAACGTCAACGGCCATACCACGCAGAAAAAACCTGGTCTCGTCAGCTCCCAGAAGTTAAGCTGCGTCGGGTCCCGTTAGTACCTAGAAGGGTGACCGCTTGGGAATACGGGATGCTGTTGGCATCAAACGTTTTATAACCAGCAAGAGTTTCGAAAATGAATCAAAGTTTTAGTTAAAACCATCTCGTGGTGAATTTGGATACTTTATTAAACGCCATCTAGGGTTGAATTTTGATAATTCATCTCGTACACACTGATAGCTATTTTTTAAACACCAACAAGGGAAGTGTAGAGTGTTTTATTACCAGCAGTGACTTTACCGATGAATGTGAATTTCTATTTCATAGAAAAATAGTGGCTCAACGAACACGATGGTTACCAGTCCAATATCCTTAATTATAGAAATTAATCGTCCTTGTGTAGGTTTCAATGTTGGAAAATCATTCCTTGAGCGTATTCAATTCAGTTTCGTATTAAATTCTTGAATTTCTATTTCATAGAAAAATAGTGGCTTAACGAACACGATGGTTACCAGTCCAATATCCTTAATTATAGAAATTAATCGTCCTTGTGTAGGTTTCAATGTTGGAAAATCATTCCTTGAGTGTATTCAATTCAGTTTCGTATTAAAACGTCAACGGCCATACCACGCAGAAAAAACCTGGTCTCGTCAGCTCCTAGAAGTTAAGCTGCGTCGGGTCCCGTTAGTACCTAGAAGGGTGACCGCTTGGGAATACGGGATGCTGTTGGCATCAAACGTTTTATAACCAGCAAGAGTTTCGAAAATGAATCAAAGTTTTAGTTAAAACCATCTCGTGGTGAATTTTGATACTTTATTAAACGCCATCTAGGGTTGAATTTTGATAATTCATCTCGTACACACTGATAGCTATTTTTTAAACACCAACAAGGGAAGTGTAGAGTGTTTTATTACCAGCAGTGACTTTACCGATGAATGTGAATTTCTATTTCATAGAAAAATAGTGGCTCAACGAACACGATGGTTACCAGTCCAATATCCTTAATTATAGAAATTAATCGTCCTTGTGTAGGTTTCAATGTTGGAAAATCATTCCTTGAGTGTATTCAATTCAGTTTCGTATTAAAACGTCAACGGCCATACCACGCAGAAAAAACCTGGTCTCGTCAGCTCCCAGAAGTTAAGCTGCGTCGGGTCCCGTTAGTACCTAGAAGGGTGACCGCTTGGGAATACGGGATGCTGTTGGCATCAAACGTTTTATAACCAGCAAGAGTTTCGAAAATGAATCAAAGTTTTAGTTAAAACCATCTCGTGGTGAATTTTGATACTTTATTAAACGCCATCTAGGGTTGAATTTTGATAATTCATCTCGTACACACTGATAGCTATTTTTTAAACACCAACAAGGGAAGTGTAGAGTGTTTTATTACCAGCAGTGACTTTACCGATGAATGTGAATTTCTATTTCATAGAAAAATAGTGGCTCAACGAACACGATGGTTACCAGTCCAATATCCTTAATTATAGAAATTAATCGTCCTTGTGTAGGTTTCAATGTTGGAAAATCATTCCTTGAGCGTATTCAATTCAGTTTCGTATTAAATTCTTGAATTTCTATTTCATAGAAAAATAGTGGCTTAACGAACACGATGGTTACCAGTCCAATATCCTTAATTATAGAAATTAATCGTCCTTGTGTGATGTATTCACGAGTCGTCACACCCGAGTATAGAGGTCGCGACGAGCGCGACGGGCGAGAGTGGAGAGAGAGGCTTAGAGGCGCATTCGGGCTCGCGACTCCCCGCGTTAAGGTTCTCCCTTCGTGCCCCTATCGTACCTCGTGTGTGTAACCTTCGTCGTATAATTCAGTTGTGCTATCTTAATAAAGATGCTAACAAAGACACAACATGGCGCAGTTGGTTTAACCTTTTCCCCTCTAACTAGTGCTGCGATTCCTAATACCGTGCGTCTCTCGTCGTCGCGTGGTCTGTGATCGCCGCCATTTTGGATGCCATCTCCCTTTCGCATCTGATGTCGTAGCGTAGCCATTTCTGCCTCGCTTTTATCGTCGCGCATCTGTGTGGAGACTTCCCCATCCTATTGTGCATCTTACATTGCAGTGTAGCCGTTCCCCTTCATTAATAGCGGCGTGATTGGCCAACGTTTTCGAACCACATCGTGGGGCCGTGTACATGAACGATCCCTATTTTCTCAGACACCCTCGTCGCCCACGTTCACCCAGTTTATCCCGCAACAACATGACGTCGGCAGCGGACGCGTTGGCAGCAGCCAACGCAGCAACAGCAGCTATCGCGGCTACCGACGCACGGATCGACGCCATTGAAGTCGGTCAGACGGCCATTGCTACCCAATTGGCCCAACTTTTGGCCATCGTTCAAGCTGGTGGCGCCGGCGGCGGTGCTGTAGGCGGTGGCGCTGGCGGAGGCGGCGGTGCTGGTGGTGGCGGTGGCGGAGGCGGCGGTGCTGGTGGTGGCGGTGGCGCCGGCGGAGGCGGCGGTGCTGGTGGTGGCGGTGGCGCCGGCGGAGGCGGCGGTGCTGGTGGTGGCGGTGGCGCTGGTGGCGGCGGAGGTGGACCTTTGTTGCCCCCATTACCCCCCCAACGACGGCGACTGGATCCATCCGGAGTCGACAAACTTCACAGCGATATATCTATCCCGCTTTTGAAATCATGGAGGAATCGGTGGAATGACTTTGTGGAACTAAGTCAGCTGGCTAGTTACCCTATCACGGAACAGATGGCAGCGTTCCGAATGTCACTGGATCCCACAATGCAGCAAGTGGTAGAGGTTGGACTGAACATCACTCCGGCGACGATAACCACTCCCGACCAAGTGCTCGACCGCATTGCGGATTATATTCGAGCTAAGCGGAATGTCGCACTTGACCGCGTGGCGTTTGAAGAGCGGAAGCAGGGACCGTCGGAGTCATTCGACGACTTCTTTATTGCGCTGCGCCGGCTGGCGGACGCAGCAGACTTATGCGGAAACTGCTCCGAAACGAGACTGGTGACGCGCATCATAGCCGGAACACGGGACACGGATACGAAAAAGAAACTCTTGGCCATTAGTCCGTTCCCGTCTCAGCAAGACACAGTCAACATTTGCCGCAGCGAGGAATCGGCCCGAGCAAATGAACGCGTTCTCAGCGGACAATCCGGAGTGGCAGCCGTTGTGACACAGCACGGTCAGTCCGACCGTCGCACGTCCAAAAGCGAGTGCGGAGCTTGCGGCCGAGCATCTCACGCTCAGGATGAAAATTGCCCCGCGATCGGTAAATCTTGCCACATATGCGGGAAACCAAACCACTTCGCTCCCAAATGTTCAAATCGGAATAAAGAGAGAGGCGGTACAAGCGGCGGCGCCAGTGGTGGCGCCAAATCTAAGATGGCGCACATCACCATCGGAAACGTTCAAGCCAACCAAAAGCGTCGTGGGTCCCCCACCATCTCCCTGGAAGTTCTACAAGACGACGGCGGGGTAGCAGCACTGTTGACGAACGTTGTCCCGGACCCCGGGGCGGAAGTGAGCGTGTGCGGCAAAGATATAATGGAGGCCATCGGGCTATCCGAAAGTCACCTGGCAACTTCTTCATTCGACTTGGTCAT
Source organism: Daphnia magna (assembly GCF_020631705.1). Lineage (NCBI taxonomy): Eukaryota > Metazoa > Arthropoda > Branchiopoda > Diplostraca > Daphniidae > Daphnia > Daphnia magna. The sequence goes on along the minus strand of NW_025533204.1, from coordinate 3,579 downwards.
GGCGGATCGCTCTTCACCGCTGCTGTCAATAGGACAACGTGACATTACGGTCCGGTACGGTGGGAAAAGTGCTCGCATTACAGTGGTTTTCTGCCCCGAAATTAGTGGTATGCTGGTATGCCGAGTGGATTGCGTGAGTTTGAATATCCTTCACCGGGATTATCCTAAACCATTGGCATCGATTAACCTTTTGATGGCGGCGGACGTTCCATTACTTTCGGACGACCCCGTGGCCCCGCCAAGCGGCCCCTTTCTACGCGGCGTTTACATCCCGCTGGAGCCCAGTGCGGAGCAAATTTCGGTGGTCGAAGCAGCCATCGCAGCGGAATTTGAATCAGTGTTCGACCAGGAAGATGGTTTGCGCCAGATGGTCGGGCCGGACATGGTTATCCAGCTGCGTGACGACGCCGTACCCTTTTACGTAAACGGCGCGCGGCCGATCGCGTTTGGCGACCGTGCAGAAGTGAAGTGCAAGCTGGATGATCTTGTAAAGAAGAAGGTGATCGTACCCGTCAGTGAACCGTCGGAGTGGGCCGCACCGCTGGTAGTGATCCGCGGTCCAGGTGGAAAACTTCGGATCTGCATCGACCACACGCGTTTGAACAAGTTCGTCCAACGGCCTACGCACCCGACTCGCACGCCACGCGATGCGGTGGCTGAAATTGACAGCGAAAGCCGCTTCTTCACCAGTTTTGACGCCGTAAATGGTTACTACCAGATCCCCCTCCACCCTTCCAGCCAGCATCTCACAACATTTATGACGCCATGGGGGCGCTACAAGTTCTTGCGGGCCTCCATGGGCCTCTGCAGTTCCGGCGATGAATATAATCGGCGGGCGGATGCGGCCTTTGCGGCCATGACTAATACCGTCAGAGTGGTGGATGATCTGCTACGTTTCGACCGTTCGTTCCCCGCACATGTCGCCGGGGTCTGCGCGATCTTGCAAGCCGCCCGTGTCGCTGGTATCACTTTTAGCAAGGAAAAATTCCGTTTCGCCAAACCCCGTATTTCCTGGGTCGGTTACGACATCCAGCACGGCGGCGTCACTATTGAAGAGGGCAAATTGAGAGCACTGTCGCAGTTTCCTCGCCCCACTAATATTTCGGAGCTCCGGTCATTTATGGGCCTCGTCGAGCAACTGGCGGGATTTTCAACGGAGGTAGCCGCAGCTAAAGCCCCTCTTCGCCCTTTACTCAGCACCCGCAACTCGTATACATGGAACGCAGACCACGACCGGGCATTCGAAGCTGTGAAGGCGGCTCTAGTTTCCCCCCCAGTGTTGGTCCATTTCGACCCGGCGCGGGAAACTACCATACAAGTCGACGCATCGAGAAAGAACGGTATGGGATACGCGTTACTGCAGCGCCATGGCGACTCCTGGAGGCTGGTGGACGCCAATTCGCGCTGGTGTACAGACACCGAATCAAGATACGCCATAGTGGAGTTGGAGCTGGCGGCCGTAGAGTGGGCGATCCGTAAATGCCGCCTTTACCTGTCGGGACTACCCAATTTCACGCTGATGGTCGACCATCAAGCGCTGGTAGCAATCCTGGATAAGTACACCCTCGACGCAATTGACAATCCCAAAATCCAACGGCTGAAGGAGCGCCTATCTCCGTATTTGTTCACAACCGTTTGGCGCAGGGGCAAAGACCACGCGATCCCGGACGCGCTCTCGCGGGCGCCCGTAAACGACCCGGTGGCGGATGATGAGTGCGTTGGGGAGGAGCTCGCATTTTCCGTGCGTCACGTGATCATCCGGAGCGTCAACGCCATCACCGAATCTGAAAGACGACCTAGGGCCGTCACATCATCTGCCGGATAACCTCCTCACCGATTTACAGTCAGGAGCAGCGGCAGATCCCCATTATCTCGACCTGATAGCAGCCGTCGAATCTGGATTTCCCACGAACCGCACACTCACCCCGAATCATGTCCGCCAATTTTGGTCAATCCGGGATCAACTATCCACAGACGACGGACTCGTCTTGTACGGCTCGCGCATCGTTGTCCCTCTGGCATTGCGTCGTAACGTCCTCACCAAATTGCACGCGGCTCATCAGGGAATCGTAAGAACAAAACGACGCGCGCAGCAGACGGTGTACTGGCCCGGAATAACTAACGATATCACTATGTTGGTGGAGCGGTGCGCCACCTGCCAGGAACGGTTGGCAAGCCAGGGCCAGGAGCCGCTGATGGCCGACCCACTACCAACGTACGTCTTCGAGGACGTATCGGCCGACCTATTTCAACATGGATCCCTCCACGTCCTGGTTTACGCGGATCGACTCTCGGGATGGCCAGTGGTGCACCAGTGGAAGCGCGACCCAACAGCTCGGGAGGTGATGCAGGCCGTTGTCAACAACTTCGTGGAACTCGGCGTCCCAATGCGCTTCCGCTCTGATAATGGCCCGCAATTCGACGCCGGAATTTTCCAGGCGGCCCTTCAACGCTGGGGGGTAGCGTGGGGTAGTTCCACCCCGCACTATCCCCAAAGCAACGGTCACGCCGAAGCTGCAGTGAAAGCGGTGAAGGAGTTGGTGCTGAAGCTGGCCCCGTCGGGAGATCTGTCATCGGAAGAGTTTCTCGCGGGATTGCTGGAATTCCGGAACACTCCGCACGTGACGGGGCTATCGCCGGCTCAAATCGTCTTCGGACATCAGCTCCGTTCTATTGTGCCAGCCCACCGCTCGTCCTATGCCAGCCAATGGAAAGAGGCTATGGCAGCGCGAGAACGACAGGCTGAAGCGAACGCAGCCACAAAATTCCGCTTCGATTTACGAGCTCGTCCGCTTTGTCCTCTCCCTGTCGGAGCCCCGGTGCGCGTTCAAGACACCAAGACAAAATTATGGAGCCAAGTCGGGGTGATCGTCGCGGTCGGCCGGTATCGATCATACCGTGTGAAGTTTGCTAGCGGTAGCGTGCTCTGGCGCAACAGACGTTTTCTCCGCCCCATGGTCCCCTCAGCGGTCGAAGAAGAAGACGGTGCAGCACCTGAGTCGAGCGATCCACCAGCGGCGGTGACAACGGAACCTCCAGGCGCCAGACAGCAGCCGGCAGCGGATGCCCCATCAGCCCTGCGCAGGAGCGCTCGAACGCGCAAGCCCCGTGTTCACTTCTCTAATTAACTTCCCCCTCGTTATCCCTCCAATTTCTGCCCTTAATGTGATTATCAATCGCCCATCATGTCTTTTAACGTAACCATTTGTACCGTTTCACCCTTCCGCTATATGTGTACACGGCCTCTAGGCCATGCCCTTATTTTATTATGTCTGGAGCCTCCATCCGGCTGCTGATCGTCATCGGCAGCGTACGTCGGCTCGGGAAGGGTTGTGATGTATTCACGAGTCGTCACACCCGAGTATAGAGGTCGCGACGAGCGCGACGGGCGAGAGTGGAGAGAGAGGCTTAGAGGCGCATTCGGGCTCGCGACTCCCCGCGTTAAGGTTCTCCCTTCGTGCCCCTATCGTACCTCGTGTGTGTAACCTTCGTCGTATAATTCAGTTGTGCTATCTTAATAAAGATGCTAACAAAGACACAACACCTTGTGTAGGTTTCAATGTTGGAAAATCATTCGCC